>NC_084642.1:36288695-36588695 GCF_019802595.1 Syngnathoides biaculeatus
TCACCTTGTCTTTGGTCTTCCTCAAGCTCTCGTCTGGCAGCTCCATCCTTATCATCCTTCTACTAATAGACTCACTTGCCTCATCTGGACATGTCCAAAGCATCGAAGTTTGTCTCCAAACGATCTCGGCCATCCCCCTAATGAACGCATTTCTAATCCTATCCAACCAGGTCACTGCGAGAGAGAACCTCAACAGTTTGATTTCCGCCACCTTCAGGTCTGCTTCCTGTTGTATCCTCAGGTCCACTGTCTCTAATCAATATATCATGACCGGCCTCCTTGGTTTACACACCTTAGCCAATTTAAGCCTGTAACTATCACTCTGACCTTCTATTGCAAAATGTATGACCTTTTACAAAACAATTAGTCCTATTAGATACAGGGGAACCTTGGTTCACAAATTCCATTTTTTCTGAATCTCTCATTGTTATATGAAATGTTTGCGAACTGAATTAGTTTTTCCTACTATAAAATAAATGAAAAATGTAATCCATTCCAGCCCAAGAAGAATGTTATCTTTAAATGCGGCTGGCGCAGATAATTATGAAGCACATTTTCCTACTAGCTGTAACTACTGTATAGTTTTCAATTGGTGACAATTTAAAGAGAAGAAAGCGTGAGAAAAAAGAGACACTGTGGAGAAAGCTCCACCTATATTTTCATGATGAAAAAGTAGCATTTTGAAATTGTCTCACTAATTTTCCCCTCACTTTCTGTGATTCACTGGAGATGACGGTAATTAAAAAAATTAACTGGGGCACTCGAAAAACATGTTTTCCTGATTCTTGTTTTCTCAAGCCATTCTGTTGTTTTGATTGTTTTTTGTGTTTTGGATAAATGTCCTGCTGTAACACCCCTCCTTTTTTGAGAGTCAGTTGTTGGACCACAGGTTCCTCCGCAAAATGTCTTGGTCAACCATTGAATTCATTTTTCCAGTTATGATAACAAGCTGTCTTGGCCTTTAAAGTAATGAATCACACCCATAACATGATGCTCCCTCCACCTAGGTTTTGATGTGTGCTGAACAATTTTTCGTTCACACGTGGCCTTGTGTATTCCTCTCAATCAATTAAACTCTGGTTTCATCTGTTCACCCAATATTTTGCAATAGTGCTACCTCCTAATTTTCAAATGTGGAGCAATGTTTTTTTTGCTAGACAGCAACAGCTTGCTCCTTGCTGTTCTCCCATGGACCCTATTCTTGTTTAATGTTTTGCATGTGAGGGATTTGTCAAAAGAGATGTCCGAGATTGCTGTTAGTCTTCAGCAGACACAAGAATTTCTTTTTTGCTTCATTGAACAGTCTTTGCTGTGCTCTTGGAATCATCTTTCCAGGCAGTGGTGCCAAAATACTGTCATTTTGAGTAACAAGCAAAGTAATGTATTACTTTTCCTAGGAGAATAATTAGACTTAAGTTACTGCTTCAAACTAGTGTTTTGTTGGTGAAGGTTTTGTTCAAAAGAATGACACACATGTCATGAACAGATTAATTTTCTGAAATTATTAGTTCGTTGAGCTTTTTCTTTTACGATCAGTTAGAAAAGAGTGATCTTTTCATTGAACATAGTCCTTTGGTGAACTACTTACTGTATTTTCAGGACTATAAGTCGCAGTTTTTTTTATAGTTTGACTGGGGGTGAGGCTTATTCTGAGAGCGACTTGTATGTGAAAATATTAATACATTATTACATCCATCCATCCATTTTTTTGAGTCGCTTATCGGTTATTTTCACACTGACAACCATGAGAGGGTGCCCTAAGCCCATGTATCTGATGACGTATGGAGAGCACAGCTTCCGGGTGAATCCGCAATGCAACTCTCCGAGAAGTCATTGGATGGCTCGACGAAGTATGGGCTTCTGTGACAACCAAAACCATCCTGTCAAGATTCAGAAAGGCTGGAATAGGGTAGTTGTAACTGCAACCGACGATGAGTCTGACGTAAGCGATGTAGAGGAAGAAGCGGCGCGTCGTCTACCTCTGGAGTTGGCGGACTTGTTTAGAAGTGACACGGAGAATGAAGATTTCATTGGATTTTAGTTACCGGGTATTTGGAGTGAAAGGATTGTTTTGGTAAACTTATTTGTATGTTATTTGTGGTGTAGTTATCGCAGTCACTCACATTTGATGCACACGACCGCGCTCGCGCGCCTCCGTGCTCGCAAATCTGCACAGTCCAGCACGAAAAATCATGCACATAAAATTTAAGAGTAGAAAAAAATAGATATTGAAAGATGTCGCTTATTTTGTGTACTCTTGACATTAATTTATGTTTATTTCATAAATGTTAACTAAACTAGCCTGCTCCAAAACAACCATTATTCACCCGGAAACAGGAAATGCAAGTGCACCGGGGTCCCCCTCTGGAGCCAGGCCTGGAGTTGGGGCTCGAAGGCAAGTGCCTAGTGGCCAGGCCTGCAGCCATGGGGCTCGGCTGTGCACAGTCCGAAAGTTTAACGTGAATCCCCCTCCCCATGGGCTCACCACCTCTGAGAGGGGCCGTAGGAGTGTGGTGCAATGTGAGCTGGGCGGTGGCCAAAGGCGGGGACCTTGGCGATCCAATCCCCAGCCACAGAAACTAGCTCTAGGGACATGGAATGTCACCTTTTTGGCAGGGAAGGAGCCCAAGTTGGTGCATAAGGTCGAGAAGTTCCGAATAGATATAGTTGGACTCGCCTCTACGCACTGCTTGGGCTCCAGACCACTCCTCTTGAGAGGGGTTGGACTCTGTTCCACTCTGGAGTTGCCCACGGTGAGAGACGCCGAGCAGTTGTGTGTATATTCGTTGCCCCCGGCTCGGGGCCAGCACATTGGGGCTTACCCCAGTGGATGAGAGGGTAGCCTCCCTCGGCCTTTAGGTAGGGCGATGGGTCCTGACTGTTGTTTGTGCTTATGCACCAAACAGCAGTTCAGAGTACCCACCCTTTTGGAGTCCTTAGAGAGAGTGCTAGAGAGCACTCCCTCTGGGGACTCCATCATTCTGCTGGGGGACTTCAATGCTCACATGGGCAATGACAGTGAGACCTGGAAGGCTATGATTGGTAATAACTATGGATTGGCAGACTGTGTTGATGGTCGCCCTTTTCAAGAAGCGTGACCGAAGGGTGTGTTCCAACTACAGGGGGACCACACTCCTCAGCCTCCCTGGTAAGGTCTATTCAGGGTTGCTGGAAAGGAGGGTCCGTTGTGATATGGAATCTTAGATCCAGGAGGAGTAATGTGGTATTCATCCTGGTTGTCCGACAGTGGACCGCGTCTACACCCTCGGCAGGATCCTCCACTGTGCATGGGAGTTCCCCCAACCAGTCTACATGTGTTTTGTGGATTTGGAGAAAGGGTTGTGGTGTGTTCTTCGGGAGTATGGGGTACCGAGCCCCCTGATAGGGGCTGTTTGGTCCCTGTACAACCGCTGTCAGAGTTTGGTCCACATTGGCAGCAATGAGTCGGACTCGTTTACGGTGAGAGTTGGACTCCGCCAAGGCTGCCCGTTGTCGCCGATTTTGTTCACACCTGTTATGGACAAAATTTCTAGGCACAGCCGAGTCAAAGAGGGTGTGCCTAGAAATAATAATCAAAATATCCATCCATTTTCTTAGCTGCTCATCTTCACAAGGGTCGCCGGAGTGCTGGAGCCTATCCCATTTGTCAACGGGCAGGAGGCAGAGTACACCCTGAACTGGGTGCCTGCCAATCGTAGGGCATATAGAGACAAACAGGCACACACACAATCACACCCAGGGGCAATTTAGAGTGTCCAATTAATGTTGCATTTTTTGGGACGTGGGAGGAAACCGGAGTGCCCGGAGAAAACCCACTCAGGCACATGGAGAACATGCAAACTCCACACAGACGGGTCTTGGATTGAACCCGGGATCTCAGATCTCGAGGCCAGTAGAAATACATAAACATTCTCAGCGCTTGTAAATCTGAACAGTCGAGCACAAAAAATCACGTGCGTAAAATTTGTTTAGAGTAGAAAAAATAGTAGAAAAAATTGATATTGAACGACGTCACCTCTCTTGTGTAGTCTTGACGTTAATTTACATGTTTATTTCATAAACGTTCACTAAACAAGAGTGCTCTTAAACAGTCTTCACCCAGAAACAGGAAATGCAAGTTAACCATACTGAGCATGTCCGCAAATGATGCCAAAAGTTCAGAGCTTCTTCGTGGACTGCGAACGCATTTACGTTGACAGTCATCAACACAATGAGCCATGTCAAAGGACATTCAGTTATACCTGGTGCTCAATGTGTCGATCACTTTGCAGTTCTGTTTGATCATGTGACGGCGTGCCCCCCCCCCAAAAAAAAAAAAAAAAAAACCTTTGACTATCATCCACCTCATCGCTTGATTCAGGTGTGGCCAATACGTCGAGCGCAAGCACATAAAGACGCATTCTAGGAAGCCGTCCTCATATTTACGGAAGTCGCGGCGTAGCGCGCGTGCACCCCCCACACTGCTAACTATAATGTGTGTAAAGGTGGCGACACAGCTCATTGGCAAACATTTGGCCGCACGAGTGAGGGGTTTATTGAGGACAAAAAGGCTGAGGGGTAAATCTTAGCCCAGTGTTGATGTTGTTGATGTTGATGTGTTCCATCATCTGCTCAGTAAATTTCACTTGAGGAGAAGAAGGAGGTTCATTGTCATGTTGTTAAGACCCTGCCACGACCCATCTTCAATGCTCTGACTGAGGGAAAGAGGTTATTCCCCAAAATCTCACAATACATGGCCGCGGTCATCCTCTGCTGAATACAGTGCTGTCGTCCTGTCCCATGTGCAGAAAAAACACCTCCAAAGCATGATGCTACCACCCTCATCCTTTACAGTAGGGATGGTGTTTATGGGATGGAACTCATCATTTGTCTTACTCCAAACATGGTTAGTGGAATTATGACCAAAAAAATTCCATTATGGTCTCATCTGACCACAAACCTTTCTCCCATGACTCCTCTGTATCATCCAAATGGTCATTGGCAAATTTAAGACGGCCCTGGACATGTGCAAGTAGTGGAACCTTCCGTGCCATGCATGATTTCAAAACATTACGCCTTAGTGTATTACTGACAGTCACCTTTGAAACGGTGTTCCCAGCTCCTTTCAGGTCATTGACCAAGTCCTGTCGTGTAGTCCTGGGCTGATTCCTCATCTTTCTAAGGATCATTGAGACCCCACGAGGTGATATCTAGCATGGGGGTCCACTCCGATTGAGATTGACCGTCATGTTTTGCTTCTTCCATTTTCTAATGATTGCTCCATTAGTGGACCTTTTTCACCAAGCTGCTTGGCAATTTCTCCGTAGCCCTTTCCAGCTGTGTGGAGTTGTACAATTTTGTCTCTGGTGTCTTTCGACAGCTCTTTGGTCCTGACCATGTTACAAGTTTGAGTCTTGCTGATTGTATGGTGTGGACAGGTGTCGTTATGCAGCTAACAACCTCACACGGGTGCATCTGATTCAGGATAATACATAGAGTGGAGGTGGACTTTTAAAGGGGGACCCAGCAGGTCTTTGAGGGTCAGAATTGTAGCTGATGGACAGGTGTTCATACGTATTTGCTGCTCACACAAATAATTCGTCACAAAAATCATACATTGTGATTTCTGGATTTTTCTTTTTCGATTATCTCTCTGACAGTGGACATACACCCATGATGAAAATTTCAAACCACTCCATGATTTCCAAGTGGGAGAACTTGCAATAGAGCAGGGTGTTCAAATACTTATTTTCTTCACTGTATGCGTTCATCTAAGATGACACGCTGTGGCGACCCCTAATGGGACAAGACAGAAAAGACAAAGAAACAGTAAAGTAACTGGCGGCATGGTGTTGCAGCTGTTAAGTGTTGGCATCACAGTTCTGAGGTTCAGTGTTCAACCCAGCCCCGGCTGTGTAAAACTTGTATTTTCTCCCCGTCCCTGTGCGGCTTTTCTCTGGGCACTCCAGTTTCCTCCCACATCCCAAAAAACATACAACATAAATTGGACGCTCATAATTACCCCTTGGTGTGGTTGTGAGTGTGACTCTCTGTGACTGATTGTGCGACTTTGTATCTATGTTCCCTGTGATTGGCTGGTGACCAGGTCAGGGTGTACCCCATCTCCTGCCTGATGAGATCTGGGATAGGCTCCAGCTCTCCCGTGCCCCTTATGAGGATAAGCAGCTGAGAAAATGGATGGATGGATGGATGGATGGATGGATGGATGGATGGATGGATGGATGGAGGATGGATGGATGGATGGAGTAAAATAACTGTTACTTCTAAGATCAACTATGGACTTTTAAACACTAAAACTTTTCAATCAACAATTCTTAAGACTTTTCCACACCGCACTTGGTCACATGCAACACGCTGTCGACGTTCCTATTCACTATGTGCTGGGGGAAGTGTGGTCTGAGAGGTGGTGAGGCACACAGAATGTCATGTTGCATTCCTGATCACAAAATAATTGACACATTTACCTTTATATCAAGCTAAATCATTCAAATGTGAGTTGCCAATGTGCAAAGATTTTCCTATTTGAAACAACTTACAGTCACCAGTTATTTTAAGGAAGGTTTTTTTACATCATACTTCAACCAAATCATTACTTCTCAACCGCTAAATCCAATTAAAGTGTATATATATATATATATATATATATATATATATATATATATAGAGAGAGAGAGAGAGAGAGAGAGAGAGAGAGAGATTTCACGTAATGTTCCCAGGGTTAAGGTTCAGACTCACACGAAATAATTGTCTTTTAAAAAATGGCAAAGCTATGCCGTAGATTTTCAATTATAAATACAATATTTGTCAGGTCCTATTGTTTGGGTTAAAACCAAGTCCAGTTTTCCTTTACTTTGAGCCAACTGAAACTCATCATAAAATTGGCAATTTGAGTCATATCATGTGACTTTACCTGCCCACCTGGGACCTGTGAGAAGCAAAAACAAGCTGAAAATACTTCATCCCAACTACCACATTTCTAAAATTTGAATGAACTCAGAAAGACTTGAAACAGCAAACAGAAAACTTTGTGCACCTTCATGTATTTTAGCCACTCACCCACAGCTGGTCTCAAGGAGACTCTCTCCGACCTGCAGAGACGCCATGCCAAAGTCTGCTATCCTGATGTTGTTCTTCTCATCTAATAACAAATTCTCTGGCTTTAAGTCTCTGTGGCTGGACAATAGGACAAGAAACAAAAGACTTACAAAAGTCAAACACAAAACAATTGCCCTTAACATATCCTTTAGAGTTCGATACAAACGCAGCTTTACCACTGGTCACAGCTCAGTTCGGCAATCTCAGTCATGGAGACTGAATAAATTCATGAACTGTAATGATCTCAAGGTGCACAAATAAAGGAAACACGATATCATCAAGAAGCTTTACGAAGTACTCTAAACAATAACACAAAAAAGTTACAAAACAATCTTAAATCATGACGTTAATAATGCAGCATCATCTACAGCAGGGCTGCCCAGATGTTTTTACCCCAAGATCTATTTTTCAAGTAGCCAGTCTCTCGCAAACATCGGGAGGGGGGGAGTGAAAGCAAAAGAGAGACGGTCAATAGGAGGCCACGTTGCTAGAACGGGACTTTATGTGCATGTGATCGACGTATCTGTCACACCTAAATCGAGTGACGAGATGGATGATAGGCTGATGTCAACATTGCCTCTAATTTTTTTATGAGTCTGAGCAAACACACTAAGCCCATGAGCATGCCCTTTGACCATTGTGGGCATCATCAGACGTGATCTGTGGTCAGATCAGTATCATCCATTGAAGTTCCATGGCTCATTCAAACATTCAAATTACAGCATTTACATTCCCATCAGAACAAATTTTGTGTTTTTGCAAACTTAAAATGAAAATGTCAGCAAACAACAACAAAAAAATACATTGCTAATCAAACCAAGCCAACTATGAACTATAAATTTGAAAGGTCGCTTCCAACTTTGTTTCATTAGGCTTAGGGTTAGGTCTGTTTTTCATGGTGTAGAACTGACATATTGCTTGCAAAATATCTTGACCAATGCATGTTGAAAGCTGAATGATGCTCCCAAACAATTTTAGGGTTAATGTTATGTTACTTCCTATATTTAAAATACAGAATTAGCTTTTTATGCACCGTATTGTCTGTGCTTTCATCCTTGATCAGGCTGTGCCAAGGTGGAATTTTAACATTATACACCATCTCATTCTGTACTTTCTACTATCGCTTCAGACCAGATCATTCTCACTTGAAAAAGAGACAATCTCATCCAGTTTCATCACTTTTTCTTCTATTATTCACATATTCTGACGTTCATGGCATCTTAAAGTGCCACTGTCATGAAATGCATGTTTTTTAGTATCTTATTAATGAAAAAACGGCAGCCGACATGGACCCATGCGTTTTTTCACCACAAAACATATTTTTATTATTTTTGACATATATAGCTTTTTGTAACTCCCGCCATAAAAATCTTCTCGAGGGATTTGTTTTCGAGAAGAAGCAGGAAGTGACTAAAAGGACAAACCCGTCCTCAAGTGTACTCGTTTTTTTCCATTAGGTTTACCTCCGGGAATGTAGCTCGTTGTTCCTTCGTGTTAGCAAAAATGCCAGCTCGTTGCATTGCTGAACATTGCTTGAACACTCGGGACTACTTAATAAATGGAGTTTGCCACTATGAAAAAAAAATCATAGTGCACCGCCTTTCGTTTTCCGTGTTAGCATACAGGTAAGTGCTCCTCGTTCGTGATTTCTATCACATAGAGTAAAAAATATTGTGCCTTTCTTACGCAGTCCTGAGTCCCATGATGTGTGTATGCTAGGTAGCTTAATAGTCAGTCTGGGCTTGATGTGGTGTCGGTCGCATCTTCAATAAATGCAGTTAGAAACATAATGTCGTCCACCTTGCCTATGTTTGAGTAACGGGAGCTCAGGGATCGGAAATGGCCACCGTTCGAGGCAGCCCAACGGGTGACGTCACGTGAAAACAACCCATTAATTTTTGACCGGAGTTTACAAAGGTTGAAGGGTTAATAAATTTAATTGTCATGTGAAAACTGCATTTTGTATTTCCTTGCTTTGTCTCTGAGTATTAAAATTGATTTGATAATTTCAAACATTTTTGTGTGATAGATATGCAAAAAAAACTTCATCATGGCACCTTATTATACTTCCCATTTGTTCATATTAGATAAATATTTATTGTGAATAGTTATATTGTAGTTTATACACGACAGTAAGAATGATTCCTTGCAACTTTACATTGAGAAACGTTCTTAAACTGGGATATTTGCTCAAGCAGTTGATCACAAAGAGGTGAACCATCTTTGGTTGTATACCCAATAATGACACGCAGCTGTTTCTAGTTAACCTGTTCTGTGACATGTGTTGCCTTTGCATGTGAATCAATTTAATATAGTTTGAAAAGGATTTGCAAACCATTATATCAACCCCCACCCCCAATTGTGATTTTAGATTAAGGGTTAGATGTGAAATGCAACACACCATATGGAGTAACTGTGACAGAAGTCCAGGGCTGATATGATCTGTCGGAAGAATTTTCGTGCTTCTTTTGGCGTTAGCCTGCCCTTTTTCACTAGGTAGTCAAAAAGCTCGCCGCCAGACACATGCTCTAGCACCAGGTACCTGAAAAGAGGAGAGATGATAGATAGAAGGTTAATCTTTGTTCAACTCGCACGTTTCCGTTGAAATCATTGTAGGATTGATCAAAACGTACATGCCCTCCCACCTCCCATGCATGGAGAGTGAGGCACAGTATGATGTACTAGAAAAGCGTTATGTTGCTGTATCAATGCAACATCAAAAAGAGACAGAGCAGGACAGTGTGACAGTTTATTGGAACTTTACAATAACACAGTTCAAAATCAGTAATTAAATGTGAATGAAATACTTTGGTATAGGCCTAAATCTAAGTTTACTTTTTGTGTGACATTTAATAATAGTTTGATGGGGAGCCTGAGAAATAAAGAAAATTTACAATGTTGATTAGTTTTCTCTCAACTGTTCTTAAAGGCCAAATATATCTAAATATTTGAATTTGTTTATTTTCAGCATTTTTTTTGGTCTGGGTGCGCACGACACATATACTGTATTTGTAATTCTGACTGAATAGTAATGCCTCGTCAGCCATTAACCTCATGGCATATGAAGACCATTAGAGCGGTGATTCTAAAGAGAAAATAGCATTGTTGAAAATGTTTTCTTTATATGGCTTAAAGGCCATGAATGCGACATACGAGAAAATCATCAATTGTCTTTGTGTGTAAGTGCTTTTAAATGTCTTATTTTTCCCCTCCATCCATTTGTCTGAGAAGCAGTTGTTCTCCTCATTGGCTGTTCTCACATCTCCTTTTCTTTCCATCCTGATTTATTAGCCGATTAGGGGATCCGCTGAACTGTTTACTCATCACAGCTATTTGAATTACAAATGGCTTTGCGTGATTTGTGAGTGAGCAAACTGTTTGCATCTCCTACTGTCCTTTTCCTCACAACATTACGAAAACATTTTCCTGCTCCATTTGACAGTATTGCCTTGATCAATGATCGAACAACACATTAAGCCATGCAAATGAATCATAGCGACTATAGATTAACACATTAATGTACACAATAAAATGTACGTTGTTACGGTATACATGTTAAACTATGACATGGCATGCTTGAATTATCATGGAGTACAAATGCTTTGTTACTATAATTGAGTAGAATTTCCTTATATTTGTACTTTACTTCCTGTTTTGCATTTCTGGCATTTTTCTTTCCTTCAACCACAGTAAAATGTATACTTTTATTTGTGTACATTTCTCCTCGACATCTTTATTACTTGTTACGACGCAATGAAATCATGGAAAATTGTTAATTGATATGATCCCGAAGCACAATCCAAAAGGATGGTCATGCCTGTACAAACTTTTAAAAAGGGAGCTGGATGTACAGTGAAGAAAATTAGTATTTGAACCCCTGCTATATTGCAAGTTCTCCCACTTAGCAATCATGGAGGGGTCTGAAATTTTCATCGTAGGTGCATGTCCACTGTCAGAAAGATAATCTAAAATGAAAAATCCAGAAATTACAATGTATGTTTTTTTAAGTATTTATTTTTGTGATAAAGCTGCAAATAAGTATTTGAACACCTGAGAAAACCAATGTGAATATTTGGTATAGTAACCTTTTTTTACAATTACAGACGTCAAACGTTTCCTGTTGTTGTTCACCAGGTTTGCACACACTGCAGGAGGGTTTTTTCCCACTCCTCCACACAGATCATCTCTAGATCAGACAGGTTCATGGGCTATTGCTGAGAAACACAGAGTTTCAGCTCCCTCCAAAGATTTTTTTTTAGCATGATGCTACCACCCTCATGCTTCACAGTAGGGATGGTGTCCTAGGGATGGAACTCATCATTCGTCTTCTTCCAAACACGGTTCGTGGAATTATGACCAAAAAGTTCCATTGTGGTCTCATTTGACCACAAAACCTTCTCCCATGACTCCTCTGTATCATCTAAGTGGGCATTGGCAAACTTCAGACGGGCCATGACGTACTGGTTTAAGCAGGGGAACCTTCTGTACCATGCATGATGTAAAACCATGACGTCTTAGTGTATTACCAACAGTCACCTTTGAAACGATGGTCCCAGCTCTTTTCAGGTCATTGACCAAGTCCTGTCGTGTAGTCCTGGGCTGATTCCTTACCTTTCTAAGGATCATTGAGACCCCACAAGATGATATCTTGCATGGGACTCCACTCCGATTGAGATTGACTGTCATGTTTAGCTTCTTCCATTTTCTAATGATTGCTCCAACAGTGGACCTTTTTTCACCAACCTGCTTGGAAATTTGTCCATAGCCCTTTTCCAGCCATGTGGAGTTGTAATATTTTGTCTCTGGTGTCTTTGGAAAGCTCTTTTGTCTCAGCCATGTTACAAGTTTGAGTTGTTATGTGTGAATTTAGACCAACGTCCCCTTTGTTCAAACCAGCAAAATGCGACAAGGCAGTTGTATTGCGGTTCTGAGAAATTTAATCTCACACACATCAACACAACACAAACACGATAAAATAACTAACATAAATAGGCGTTCAAGAAGAGTAGTTGAGCCACAACGACGAATAGTCAGCAATGTGGAACAAGTGTTCCCAAACAAGCAAATGTTCGTCCCAATGGTTATTCCAAGTTAGCGAAAGTTCCAGCTGGTCCAAAAACAAAAGGCAGCAGTCGTCCTTTCTCGTCCTTCTATAGGTAATCCTTGAAATATTTCAGACTTCTGTGACACAAAGGACACGAAGAGTTCGTGTCACACGGGCCCAAGACCATTAGAGGAAACCACGTTTCATCATAAGGACTTAAGAGTATGAAAGGAAACAGTGTCACAAAGATCCACATGATAAGAACTTAAAATCATAATAGTACATTAAAGAAAACAGAGAATAAAAATACAAACAGAGTCTTACTTATTGTATGGGGTGGACAGGTGTCTTTATGCAGCTAACGACCTCACACGGGTGCATCTGATTCAGGATAATACATGAAGTGGAGGTGGACTTTTAAAGGCAGAATAACAAGTCTTTGAGGGTCAGAATTCTAGCTGATAGACAGGTGTTCAAATATTTATTTGCAATTGTATCACACAAATAAATCACTAAAAAAATCAGACATTGAGATTTCTGGATTTTTCTTTTTAGATCATCTCTCTCACTGTACACGCACCTACGATGAAAATTTCAGACCCCTCCATGATTTCTAAGGGGGAGAACTTGCAATATAGCACAGGGTGTTCAAATACTTATTTTCTTCACTGTAGGTGGATGGTGTTGGTCCAGATTTTTTGCCAATTTCTACTGGTTCTTTCAGTCAAGAGACGAGTCAGATAACGTCTTTTCCTCCGCCCTGCCTCTTTCTTTTTCTCTTTCTGCAGTGAAATAAGTTGGTTGCAACCAATTACAAAGTGTACTCCAACGTTTTGTCCATGCATTCACGTCAGTACTTCCAGATATTTGATATTGGACATAATACTGCTATACTGTTCTGTTTATGCAGTATTTTCTTTGACAGTATTATGCGATGCAACACACGTGAACGGTTACCATTCTTAAGACACGCCACCTTCTTTTTAGTGGCTATCTGCTAGTGTGAATGTTTTAAGTCCATCTTAAAATCACTTTTGTTGTATTTTGTCAAAGTGTATGCGATGTCACAGAACATGTCATAGTTACAATATGTGAAATTAATTGTACTTACAGGTATTTCTTGTTTTCGTAGACATCATGCAGCTTTAGTACATGAGGATGTTCTATGAGTTTTAGAATGGCAATCTCCCGCTCGACCTGGACAAAATAAATAAATAAATATGTTAGAGGATAAAATGAAACACAACTAACTTTGTGAGAATCTCGCTTTATCCACGTACAAAAAAAAAACAAAACAGCAAGCATATTTAACGTGTGTTCATTTGTTGTTTGAGATGATTATACAGTATGTGAAATCAATGGTAAAATATCCCTCCAACCATCCATCCATCTTCTTGGCCGCCTATCCTCACAAGGGTCGCATGAGTCCTGGAGGCTATCCTGGCTGTCAACGGGCAGGAGGCGAAGTACACCCTGAACTGATTGGCAGCCAATTGCAAGGAATATGGAGACAGACAACAGTCGCACTCTCAGTCACACCTCGGGAAAATTAGAATCTTCAATTAATGTTGCATATTTGTGGGATGTGGGAGGAAAGAAGAGTCCCTAAAAAAAACCCACACAGGCACAGGAATAACATGCAAACTCCACACCGGCGGACCTGGATTGAACCCAGGTCCTCAGAACTGTGAGACCAATGCTTTACAGCTGCACCACTGTGCTGCATACACATATTTAAAGTGCCACTGACACCAAAAATGGATGGAGATAAATATAAATAAATGGAATGATGGACTTTGATCGTAATACCAGTCAGAAAAATTGAGCTGAAAGCGTTTTATTAAAGCGCAAAGTTGCGTAAATATGACTCGACACAATGGCATCGCATCCCAGTGGCGGCAATATTTGTCTGTGACATCATGTCCAGACTGAATACTGAATCCCTGCTGTGCCAAATGCAATGGCAGATGAACGAGAGCGATTTTCTGATTTTTCTGATGCCCCCTCTGAGACTGAAGCTCTCGTTGAGGAAGAAAACATCTCAGAAGCAAGTGAAGCGACTGGGGCCATTTTACCATATCGTTTCGAACAATATTTAGATGATATGTGGATCAACTCTCCACGAACAAAAGACTCCCCGACAGAAGAGGAGGACGAATGACCCGATGAAATATTCTAAATGACTGGCCCATAAATGTTCCATTTCCTATTCCTTTTACAAGTCTTGTCATACTCAGGACCCATGTAAATATCATGGATGTTATCGAAATTTATCTCGAGCTATGTGTTATGTGTGTCTATATTGTTATTTTAGTTATTCATTCTTTAATCTTCTCTTTATTTTCCTTTCTTACGGACTTTATTACTTACGTACTTTATGAAGTTATTACGACCCAGATCTTTTACGTTCGGAGAGAAGGACTCCGTTACGAACATTCGCTGGAAATAACATTCGGCTATTTGGAACATTCATTCGACTTTAGTGACTATACGTCGTTTGATTACTTTGGTTGGTTAGTTCATGTTAAACGCGTTACCCCAGGTGTGATTGTGAGTACGACTGTTGTCTGTCTGCATGTGCCTTGCGATTGGCTGGCAACCAGTTCAAGGTGTACCCCACTTCCTACCCGATGACAGCTAGAATTGACTCCAGCACTCCCGTAACCCTTGTGAGGATAAGTGGCTAAGAAAATGGATGGATGGAGGGATATTTCCAACAGCGATTTCACATATAATCATCTCAAACAACAAACACAATCACCTACCTACCCAGCAGGCACAAGACGTGGATTCAACGTTGAATTAACGTTGTTTTAAGTCGCGACGTCGAACAACCTAAATTCAACAGTTGAATTTTTATGTTGTCAAATAACATTGTTTCAATGTTGATTCCTCGTGGAAGTCGCAACTAATGTGATGTGTCAGCTACTATCTGAAAATATTCCCATTATGCACTGCACATGATGCTGCCATTCCGAGTTTTCAAATTGTCAGGAATCGTTCATTGTGATTTACAATTTTTATCGTAATTAATCTGTCTAAACTATCAAGTCCGTCCGTCCAGGCTGTGAGCTCCAACAGTGACCGCTAGTTTCAGTTCACGTCAGCCGTACATTCTCCGCCCGAGCTGGAGTGGGAATTTCCACGGGGTTAAGAGGTAACAATGACGCCGGGTCCACGGATGAAGTTGACGTTCTCTCTGTGTGTGATAGGTTTGCATGTTCCGCCCGCCAGCAGGTGGCGGTGGGTTGTTTGCTCGTGTAGTTGATTGAAGGAGAAGAACAAGTCAGAGCCCACCGAAACACGGGCTGTACGTTGTCGTTTAAGTACCAGCGAGCCGTTGTTTTTATTTTCCCAGAGTTTTCCTGCTGTGAAGGCAATAACAACGATTCCCTCATACCACCTGAGTCGTCTGTCGTGAGTGGTGAAACATCTGCTGCTGCTCTCAAATATACTACTTTTTTATTTTGTTTGTAACATATTTCAAGAAAAAAAGTTATTTGTTCTAAATGTTAAACATACATGTATTACTGTGGGCAGTATGACCTAATTGTTTGTAATTTTTTGTAGTTTGACACTGGATAATAAAGGTTTCAATCTATAATGTTTTAATGGCTCAATTTTTATGTAGCATGGCTACGTTGATTTTATGTTGGATTGTCACGTCGATGCAATTTACGAATACAATGTAAAAGCAATGTTGTTTCAGCGTTGTAAGACAACGCTGATTCTAGGTTAGATTGTGACGTAGTCGCAATTTACGAATACGATGTTAAAACAACTAATTTTCGACATTGGACCTGGACGTTGTTTCAACGTAAAAGCCACGTCTTGTGCCTGGTGGGTACCTACCTAGCTATCTACCTACCTATCTATAAATCCCGTTTGCCACATAGACATATGAATATATCTGGCATGTTAAATGCCCAGACTCATTTAAAGAGGATTATATAGGAACACAAACTAAAATATCAATACGTCCCTCCTGCTTATCCTCATAAGGGTCACAGAAGTGCTGGAACCTATTCCAGTTATCCTCGGGCAGGAGGTGGGGTACACCCTGAACTGGTTGCAGCCAATCCCAGAGCACACCAATACAAAGCCAATCCCGGGGCACATCAATACAAAGAACCATACGCTCTCACATTCACACCTATGGGCAATTTTGAGTCTTAACATTCCATGCATGTGTTTGGGTAGCGGGAGGAAACTGGAGTGTCTGGAGAAATCCCACCGAGGCAGAGTGAGAACATGGAAATTGAACCCAGGTTCTCAGAACTGTGAGGCAGACGCTCTTACCAGTTATCGCCCAAACTAATATAACGTGAAATAATTGCAGTAGTAATGATCATGGTGTTACGCTAATGCAGTCATTTTTTAAATTTATGTCAAGAATATGGTTGTGGTAATGCATAAAATGAAGTGATTATTTTCCCAGAGTAAGGTAGTTAGTTGTCCTCACAATGAGAATGGGCCAATCCTTTTTTGTTTTTATTTATTCAACCTGTTTTTCTCTACCGCTGCTTGTTGCATACAAATTACTTGCTCACAGCAAAATGCAGAAAATGCAGTATAGTATCTTGAGTTACTGTTAATTTTTGATCTATACAAAACTACGGGATGTCATGGTAATGCTATACTTCCTCAAAAAAAATGGTACGACTAAATCATGTGCTGATGTGACCAACTCAGAGTTTGTCTCTGTATGTGTTATCAGTTTCATAAATGCTGTAACAATGTGTAGTCTGGTTTATGCTGTAAACATACTTCCTGTGTTTTTGTACTGTGTTGAACAACAGACTGAATAGTTACAGTATACGACAAATGTGACAGTGACTTTGCACTTTTACCCAGTATCATATTGTTTTAAAATGTTCCAAAATCATTAAAAAGTAAATTCTATCTTTTTGTGCTGTTTGAAAATGTGTGTGCTCGTGCACTACATTCGCTCACATGCTGTGTATCACCCAGGGGCTAAGCCCCCCCCCCCCCCTCTCCATAAAACCCAGTGATTCCCCTGCATGGTTTTATCAATATGATGAAAAAAAATTTGTGGGTTATTCACAAGATTTCATTGTAGGGACAAATAAAAAAAAATACTAGTGTGATTTAAAGACAAATGCATTAAGATGTTGGTTAGATTTCAAGGTGTGTTTTTTACCAACGAGTGCAGGAAACCCATATTAGGCTGAAGCACATGGTCTCCTGCTATGAGATTTAATTACCCACATTTACGGTACATCTCCACCCAAACCATCAACTCACAGTCTTGTATCGCAGAGGCTAATTGCAGCCTTGTATTAGTATAACAGGTAATCAGCCCTCTGGCCTTAAGATGACATAAATTAATCTTGACTATGATTAAAATATTACTATATGTGTTGTAATTCATTTTATTTGTGTTAAGAGGGAGAAAGGGGTGGGGGAAACAAGCTATTTCCTACAGTGAATACATTGATGTCAAACATTAGGGAGAAATCTCACCTTCAGTAGTGCTCACTCAATAGGGTGTCCAGACTAGTCAACTGTTTAAAGGGTGTTGTCAACATGTGATTAATTATGTTTTTGGTTTAAGGAATAGTCAGAGCCACTTGCTTCAACAGATGAGTGCACTTAATGAAATTAACCCATCGCATTCATTGATATCAGCTGTCTTCTATTTATGAATATGCAGCTTTGATTAGTGAGTGATAACCAGTAAAGTGGAAAAAAGCCTAAACTCAAGCAGGATTTTGGAAAAAAAAAGACCAATGAGATCAAAGAGGAAGGAGGTGGAGGAATTGCTCCACCACAGACCAAGAGGTCTGTGAACCTAAGAGTGTGGTGAGGTCCAGCCTCATTAGGCCGTAAGCACCCCCCTGAATGATTTGGTGTTTAAAATAAAAAAATCATATGCGGACTAACCCTAGGATTGAAAACATGGCCACTGTCCCCACTGGTGTGAGGTTGAGCACACTAGCGAGCTGGCATCGTTGGGCAGCGGCGATGCACTTTCCAACAAAATCACTTTTGACTCATAGAGTATTATAATCATAATGGGCAAGGATCCACAGAGGCTATATTTCGCCAGGCAATTTAAAGTTTTGATAAATCTCTTCCAGTTGTTGTCACGTTATGTACCTATACTGCTAATGACGGCCCAGGATAGTGCTGGTAATGTGTGGGAGCAGTTGTGGATAATAGAAACTGCACAATTGTAATTATCCATCCATCAATTTTCTGAGCCGCTTATCCCCACAAGGGTCCCGGCAATGCTTGAGCCAATCCCAGCTCTCATTGGGCAGTGCACCGTCAACTGGTTGCCAGACAATCACAGGGCACATGGAGATAGACAACAGTCACACTCACAATCACACCTATGGGCAACTTAGAGTATCCAATTAATGCTGCATGTTGTTTGGGATGTGAGAGGAAACCTGAGTCCCTGGAGAAAACCCATGCCGGCACGGGGAGAATATGCAAACTCCACACACGCTGGACCGGGATTTGAACGTTCGTCATTGGAAGTGTAAGGCAAACGCTCTAACCAGTTACATCACCGTGCCGCCCCAATTTCAATAATATATAACATACGTAAAATAAAGTGGAAACAAAACATATACAACCAAACTATTTTGTTTCTATTTTTGTTTCGTCTAGATGTACTGTAGAAAAATGATAATATATATTTCCTTTCCTGCCCTTATTACGGCAGGCCTTGTCCATCATAGATGTGTAGTGTGCACTTTGTAGCTTGTTGCAAACTGCCAACTTGTTTTTGTCTCACATCCACATTGCCCAGGATAACGTTTTGTACAGATGAGAACCAGGGACTATATCTACGATTCCGGGGACACAAATCTGTTATGTGCAGTCTAAGCTTAGCAACAGTGAAGTCAGACTGCTGACTGCACCTTCATTTGTCCACAAACATGCACACACACACACGCACACGACACTTTATAAAAAGAATGATGAGAAGTCCAAATAACTCCAACACAAGCAGAAGATGCACAGAACGTGCACACACACCCACACAGACACACACACAAAACCAAGCTGACATTGAGTAAATCTAGTTCCCAGGTTTCTCCAGTGTGAATAAAGTGACTATGTTTTGTAATAGCAAGATTGGATGTCAGGTGCAACTCAATTTTAAACAATTACTTAACTCAGTACTTGTACTATTAAGTATGAACGTAAACCTTTTCATTGTTAAAGTATTAACAAAGTTGTTTACTCTTTGGTGGTTGCACCTCTTATTGTGTATCTCTCTGCTGTCTTGTTTTATGCTATACTGACACTTCTTGCACAATGATTCGCACCCAGGATTAGATCTCACACTAAGCATCATGAATTGGGGGACTTGTGCGCTTTCAGGATTTATAGTTTTTCTTAACACGTCTGCAAAGCTTAGCTTGCTCCCGTTATATTTACAATAAGGTTGACTTGATAATAGACCTGAACAATATTTTGTTTGAACATCGTCATCGCGATGTATGCTTCTGCAATAGTCACACTGCAGGGTCGACGGCCAATGTCACCAAACGCGTGATCGCTGGGTCTTAATGAATTATGTGGATTGACTGAAGTTCCAAAGCTCTGCTTCTGAATCTCCATTTAATTGAAACATGATGGAGAGCTGAGCAGCACGAGGGGTGATAAATTGGAACATCTGCTTTCTCATCAAACTGCCATCTGTTGCGAACACGGTTGGGCGAGCCGGAGGCGAGGGAAGGAGTCGAACCAACCTCACAGACATTTCCAAACACTTCATGCGATTAGGCAGGTGTGGAAGAACAACACAACCCGAACTTATTTGAGAAAAAAATAGAATGAGCAGCTTTCATATTGTTCAATTAAACAAAGACAAAGGTGGGAAGGAGAGTTTTATATTTTGTTTTTGAAACCACAAGAACAACATCATACATATACTTCGAAAAAAACATCCTTTTTTCATACAAATACAACCTCCCTGATCCATACTGACAAAATCTAAATCAAAACTTGTCTTTATTTTTTTAAATCTCTATTTACACATATTCAAAATCAAGTCGTACTGCGACTATCTTTAGAAGACTAACCTTGGTACCAGGCTACCTGAATTTTGTGCTCCTGCCATTTAAGCAATTTAGCAGAGGAATCCGGTATCTGCACAAGCTACTTCAAAATTCCCCAAAATGGATCTAGGCACTTTCTCTCGATTTGGGTGAACGGTGAAGGGTGTCGTGACAGTGGAAAATTGAAATGTCTATGAAGCCTCTGAAGATTACAACATTTACAAGGTTGATTTTTATTTTATGAAAGATTTTAAATTACATTTTTTTTTATTTTGGGTGGCACGGTGATGCAGATGTAAAGCGGTGGCCTCACAGTTCTGAGGTCCAAGGTTCAAACCCGGCCTCGCCTGTGTGAGGTTTGCATGTTCTCCCCGTCAATGCGTGGGTTTTCTCCAGGGACTTCCTCCCACATCTCCAAAATATGCAACATTAATGGGAGACTCTAAGTTGCCTCTAGGTGTGATTGTGAGTGTGACTATTTTCTGTCTCCATGTGCCCTGCGATTGGCTGGCAAACAGTTGAGGCTGTACACTCCCACCTGCCCGATGAGAGCTGGGATTGGCTCCAGCATTCCCACTACCCTTGTGGGGATAAGCGGGTCAGAAAATGGATGGTTGGAAATTCTATAAATGTATATAACATTTGACTGAAGCATAATGCTGCCACCACCATGCTTCACTGTTTGGACTGGATTGGACAGATAATGAGCAGTGCCTAGTTTTCTCCACAAATACCACTTGGAAATAAAAAAAAAGCTCTATTGCTGTCTCATCAAACCAGAGACTCTTATTTCTCACCACCGTCTACACAGCTGGACTCCAATGAAGGTGTATGAATAGAACCATCTCAAGGATGATCACAAGTAGTCCAACCCACTTTGAAAATGAGTCCGACAGACTCCTAGCGAATCTGGACACCAGTCATACAGGAACGGAACAGCCCATATCAGGGAGTTCGATACCTATACTCCCGAATCACTCCCCACAGGACTCCCCGATTGGACAAGGTTGAACGTCTTCTCCAAGTCCACAAAAAATGTGCGCCCGTTGGGTGAACTCCCATGCACCTCCAAAGATCATGCCGCGGGTATAGCACTGTTCCACGGCCAGGATGAGAAACACATTGCTCCTTCTGAATCTGAGATTCAACTTCCCAACTGACCCTTCTCTCCAGCACCCCTAAATAGACCTTACTGGGGAGACTGTTGAGTGTGATCCCCTGTAGTTGGAACACAGCTTCTGCTGCCCCTTCTAATAAAAGGGGACAACCACCCAATCCAGAGGCCTGATATCCACATGATGTTTCAGAGGTGTGTCAACCAGGACAGCTCCACAACATTCAGAGCCTTTAAGAACTCTGGGCGAATGTCATACACCTCCAGGACCTTGTCACCAAGGAGATTAACGACCTCAGTGACCTCAACCTCAGCGATTGGAGAGCCTGCCGAAGAGAACCCAGGCTTTACTTTACTAGGCGTGTTGGTGTAATTGAGGAGGTCTTTAAAGTTTTCTCCACATTGATTCACCACATCCCTAGTTGAGGTCTGCAGCACCCATCGTCACTATACACAGTGCTGACAGTGCACAAATTCCGCCTGCTGAGACACCGGATGGTGGATTAACATTTCTTCGAAGCCGTCTGGAAGTCTTTCTTCATTGCCTCACAGAGAGAGTTTCTTTCGGCTTGTCCCTTTCGGGGTCGCCTCAGCGTGTCATCTCAGATGAACGCACATATGTTTGGCACAATTTTTACGCCGGATGCCCTTCCTGACGCAACCCTTCTCAGGGAGAGGAGGCCCCAGTGGGATACGAACCCACAACCCCTGGTTTTTCCAAACCAGTGCTCTAACCACTGAGCTACGGGTCCTCCTTTGCCTCACAGAATCCGTCAGAATTTTATCTTCAGCGGCCAACAAAGCTGTATTCCGCTTGGCTAACCAGTACGCATCAGCTATCTCGGGAGTCCCACAGCCCAAAAAGGCCTGATAGGACTCCTTTTTCAGCTTGACTGCATTCTTCATCGTTGGTGTCCACAAACTGCTGTTTGTTGCATTGGCAAAACCATATTCAGGACCCGTCCCCCAACCGAAGATGGAGGGAAGCTACCCTCTCGTCCTCTGGGGTACACCTCAACATTCAGGTACCAAGCAGGGGGCCAATAAGTATACCCACACCTGCTCGGCACCTCTCACCATGGGCAACTCCAAAGTAGAAAAGAGGCCAACCCCTCTCAAAAGGACTGGTACCAGAGTCCAAAGGGTGCGGGGAGGTGTGTCCAACTATATCTTGTCAGAACTTCTCAACCTAACACACCAGCTCGGGCGCTATCCCTGCCAGATGTTACATGTCCCTAGAGCCAGGATCTGTAGCCAGGGATCAGCTCAGCAAAGTCCCTGTCTCAATCACCGTGCAGCTCGCACTGCAGGGGCGTGGAGCCCTTGACAACTTAGCTCCTAAGATCATTGGGATACACAAACCCCTCCACCATGTTAAGGTGACGGCCTCCAGTAAAGCTCAAATCAGTGATATTAGGTCAAGATATCTTACCTTCATAAGAACAGACTCGCTGAGTTTTTCTCTGTTGACTATCTTTATAGCAACCTTCTGGCATGTGACACAATGGACGCCCAACTTGACAAGACCTGCAACAAAAATATGACAAAATTAAAAAAAAAAAGAAATATTCTACTCAAGCTCAAGTGTCTGCTTTAAAAGTTACATGTTACAGAAGCCCTTTCAGGCTCTTTTGTAATGAAAGGGCTACACAAATAAACTTGACTAGACTTTAGTTAAAGTTAATGATGTGCAATCTAAGAACAAGGTTGCAAATTGTTTTTTTCACTTTCATAACATGTCTATCTTGTCAAGAATTATGGTTTATTCATTGTATATCCAGTGTACGGATGTTCCATTAAAATGTTCTCTGTAGGGCTGGGGTGCCCAATGAGTCGATCGCCGAGGTAGTTTTGTTCAATCACATCACCATGTGGCCGCCAAAAAATTATATACAGTGAAGGGTTAACAATTTGTACTACAGTGAATACAAATTTTTTGTGGGATTATGTGTCATACAATAAATAATGTTAAACCACTTTATTCTTTTGGGCAGTCCTGTTGAAACGTATGGACATGACTTTGAGCTTTCCATTTCCCAGGATGGTTTGTTTGTCTGTTTTTTGTTTACTTTTCTCAATGATTACCATCTCCTGCAGTATACAAAAAATATTTTTGTGCAGCTCAGTAAACTGTTACACTGTTGTGTGAACCTTCAGAAGAAGTCGAATCTGTTGCTGTAAGAGCAATTTTGTCACCATGCACTCCGACCAGAAAGAGAGAGAAGTTTTTACAGACTCTCTGTAGTTTCCACCACCTACGCAGGCAAGAGGACACCAGAAGAATATCATGTGGGTGATAAAACATCTATCCATCCATCCATCCATCCATCCATCCATCCATCCATATATCCATCCATCGTCTGTACTAGGCAATTTCACTAGGGTCATTAGCGTGCTGGAATCTATCCCAGCTAAAACAACGGAAAAACCTTCACTCAAAATGACTGCCTAAAATGTTGTATGTGTGCGCTTTTCTTTACACACATCTTATTTCGTGCTTGGGTTACAACAAACCACTGGGGAAGAGACATCGGTTGAGAGCAGTATTACAAGAACATCAGGTATAATTTCACATGAATGGAGGAAACGACACTTTTAGTACTAATCAATAAAGTGTTTTTTTATACACTTCGCCAAATAAAGCTGATTCTGATAAACACCATGAAGTTTTATTTTTCTGAACAGCTCATGTGTTATGTGCGTTTCCACTGAAGGTCAGTATTGATATAAACCAGCTATATTTAACAGATTGTTTAACAATTCATTATTTTAATCCTAATCTGCATTTAACACTGTATGTGTTATTATGTACCAGATTTTTATTTGTTTTTTGGAAGAGCACAATCTTGGTAATCTGGTGCCCAGTGGGAAGTTGTGAACTTGATGGAAGATTAATGGGGTGGGGTCAGGTGAGTGTAAGAAAACTGTTCCAGGGTTCTGATAGGGAAAACCTCAACAAATCATGTGTTAATAATTTTTTACTACTGTACAATGGAATACTCAAATGAGATGGACCAGGCCAGGTGAAGAACTGTGCACAGCATTAAAGTCATCCTGTGACACCCAAACACAATGGTCAGACCAAGGGATGGAGGACCACACCTATTCTTCATCCATCAGTTGTGAAATGTATAAACCTTCTTCAAAAAGTCACTTTTTTTATTCCCTCATTTTTTGGGGAGCTTAGTGTTAAAAAAAAAAAAAAAAACTTGTCTATAAATTGAGGGATTCAGCAAAGATGCATTTTTAGGGTGTAGCTATAGTTACCTGCTCACTTAAGTGGTGAAAGGATATTTTTATGGAAGCAAAGCAAAGCTAACTCACAAATGAGCAGCAGAGCCAAACTAAAGAATGTCCCTTTGTCTTTAAATATTCTGTTCTTCCTTAAAAATATCATTTTAATATCCTTACAATAAGAGGGAAGTTGCTTGTGACAGGGACCTGTGGTCATGCCGTTGCCTTGTGCGTGGCTGCACATGACTTGAGCAAACTCACTTTTTCTACTCATTAGATTTATATGCTGTCACAACAAAGATGTGGAGATGTCTTTATTGATTCCTGGAACACAATGACAATCCATCTCCGTCAAAGCCTAGACACTCGAGACTGTACATTACGATGTTCCAATAGTCTTCATGAACCACTGTCAATGCCAGTGCACATATCCACCTCTTCATTACCATGCACTGTACAGTACACAGTTGATGAGTGCTTCAGAATCTGAAAAGTGATTTCCCAACAGGGTTTCACAAGAAAACAGTGATAGGTTATCTGAGCCAAAGGACAGCCTGGGGTCTCTTTTAAACAGTAAGTTCACTTAGAAGTGAAACAATATCCTGAGCGACATTCCTCGGGGGACATTGATCTTGTTAGAGCAGCTCATGGATGGCTGTAACTGTTTGGCACAATGTAGGGTTAGAAAGATCTGAGGTGGCAGATGGCTCTATGGATGGACATATAGATTTTGTTCATGTTTTTGGAAATGAGTATTTTTCTGTCGAGATTTTTTGTGAGGAATACATTTTTTCCTGACGTTTCAAAAATGTGTACATATTCACGTTCTTCTCATTGCCTCTCATTTTACACATTATACCTCATGGTTATGCACACTTGTACACTTCGTGCTATACAAAATTAGCGATCACAAATTCTTTGAGGTTTGACGAATTACAACACACATTTAGCTATTTTAACATAATCCCTTCAGAATTCGTAAAATGAATTTGTATGCTTAACAAATGCAATCCTTTGCTGGCCCCATTACTAGAACAGCTACCACATCTATTTCTGGGAGCAATAAAGTGTTTTTGTACAAGCAAACCTTTGGTGCACTACTCCCCCCTCCTGAGACGCCGGATGATGGAACAGAATTTCCTCAAAGCCATCTTTGTTCTCCATAGCCTCACCGAACTCCTCCCACGGCCAGGTTTTAGCCTCAGCGACCACCAAATCTGCATTCCACCTGGCCAGCCGGTATCTCTCAGGTGCTTCGGGAGTCCCACAGGCCAAAAATGCCCAATAAGACTCCTTCTTCAGCTTGATGGCATCCCTCACTGTTGGAGTCCACCAACATCTTCAGGGGTTGCCAAATGTTAAGCTTACATACATTGAGGAAAAAACATTTGGATACTGTCATTTTGCAAGTCCTCCCACTTTGAAATCATTGCAGGGTCTGATATTTTCATTTTAGGTGCATGTCCACTGTGAGAGACATTCTAAAAAAATTCTGGAAATCACAATGTGTAATATTTTTTATTAAGTTATTTGTATGTTCCTGTTGCAAGCAAGTATTTCAACACCTTTGAAAGTCAATGTTATTTGATACAGTAGCCTTTGTTTGCAATAACTGAGGTCAAAGGTTTCTTGTAATTTTTCACCAGGTTTGTACTCACTAAAGCAGGGATTTTGGCCCATTCCTCCACACAGATCTTCCCTAGATCACTTACTGAGAAACATGGAGTTAGAACTCCCTCCAAAGATTTTCTGTTTGCTTTGATTCTGGAGACTGGCTAGGCCACTTCAGAACCTTGAAATTCTTCCTACGGAGCCACCCATTGGTTATCCTGGCTGTGTGCTTTAGGTCATTGTCATGTTGGAAGACCCAGCCATGACCCATTTTCAATTCTCTAATTTAAGGAAAGCGGTTTTTCCCCAAAATCTCACAATACATGGCTCAGTCATCCTCTCCTTAATACAGTGCAATTATCCTGTCCCATGTAGAGAAAACACCCCCAAAACATGAAGCCTGTATCCCCATGCTTCAATGTAGGGATGATGTTTTTGGGATGGTATTCCTCATTCTTCCTCCTCAAAACGCAGCGAGTGGAGACCAAACCAGAACTTCCACTTTGGTCTCATCTGACCACATAACTTTCTCCCATTACTCCTCTGGATCATCCAAATGGTCATGGCCAATCTTAAATTTGGCCTGCTGATTTCAGCAGGGTAACCTTCCATGCTATGCATGATTTTAAATCATGACGTCTTAGTCTATTACCCATAGTAACCTTGGAAAAAGAGGTGGCAGCGCTCTTCAGATCAATGAACAGTTCCTCCCTTGTTGTTCTGGGGTGATTCCACACTTTTCTCAAGATCACTAATATGCCACAAGGTGAGATCTTACTTTGAGCCTCAGTCCAAGGGACCTCGACATTCATGTTTATCTTCTTCCATTTTCTATTAATTAATCCGACAATTTATCTTTTTTCACCAAGCAATTTTCCAACATCCCCACAGCCTTTTCCAGCCTTGTGAAGGTTTACAACTTTGTCTCTGGTGTATTTTGACAATTCTTTAGTCTTAGCCATGTTAGTAGTTGGAGCTTCACTGATTGTGTGGGGTAGACAGTTACCTTTATGCAGCTAACGATCTCAAACAGGTAATTCTAATTTGGAATAATAAGTGGAGTGCAGGTTGACTTTTTAGAGCTGGACTAAGTCTTTGAGGGCCAGAATCTTTGGTGATTAGCAGGTGTTCAAAATACTTATTTACAGCAGTAACATGCAAATTTATTTTAAAAATCATACATTGTGATTTACTGATGTTTTTTATAATGAAGCAGAGCAAATTTAGTAGTTTTGTAGTCATCAATCTCAGAACCCTACAGTCGCGGGGCACATGAAGACAAACAGCCGCACTCACAATCACACCTACGGGAAATTTAGAGTGTCAAATTAATGTTGCGTGTTTTTGGGATGAGGGAGGAAACCGGAGTGCCTGGAGGAAGCCCACATAGGCATGGGGAGAACATGCAAACTCAACACAGGCAGGTCGGGAATTGAACCTCAGAACTGTGAGGCCAACGCTTTCCAGCTGTTCCACCGTGCTGTCTCCAATAAGACATATGTTATATTATATAACATATATATTATATAATATTTATTGTGAAAAGTTAACTGTTGCTTTAATAACAGTTGCATATTCGCATCATTACAATGTGTGTCAGGTCAAATATATCTATTTATAGTACAGTCATTAGTGGCAAGGGAGAACCAATTATTGACCACAAAATAGGGACAAATATGGAAAACTGGTGAGCACATCTGTCTACCAGTTCTGAGGGCCACGGCTCAGATCCCAGCCCTGACTGTGTCGAGTTTGCATGTTCTCCCATGCCTGCCTGGGTTTTCTCTTGGTACTCTGGTTACTTTCCACATCCTAAAAACGTGTGGTAGGTTGATTGAAGACTCTAAATTGCCATTTGGTGTGAATGTGAGTGAGAACAGTTCTTTGTTAATATGTGATTGGCTCCTGACCAGTTCAGGGTGGACCACGCCTCTCCCCCAAGATAGCTGTGATAGGCTCCAGCATGGCTCCAACCCGCATGAGGATAGGCAGAACAGACAATGGATGGATGGATGGAGGGATGGACATTAAGATCATTCTCATTCATCCTTATTAGAACAATAAAACCTCTTCATACGTTTGAAAACACGTTTAAAGAAAAGAATGGAGATCATGATCAGGACAGGGGAATTGATCTAAGAACATAAAATGGGGGAGATTACCTGACTCTTGAGGTGAAACAGTGTAACATAAGAACTGGCGGGAAAATATGCTATATCACATTTTCTATTGATGGCTCAGTGTTTCAGCATTGATTAACTTTTTCTTGTTCTTGGGATACACACTTAAAGCCCAAATGTCAAAAAGACATAATTATGACTGTGGCTCATTTCTTCTGTTGGGCAGTTTTTTTTTCCCATTATCTCAACCACCTATAATTGTTTGAGAAGAGATATGAGCTATCTGCTTCTCAAATTTCAGCCACGACTCTCAATAAGAAGGTGTGAGTTATAGCCTACTAACTGTATATCCTGTTACCAAGACAGCTAACATCTAAATTTTTCATTGCATATTCCACCAAATTAAAAAACAATATAAATGAGACAGATACAGATCAATCATATGCAAAAATACATGTACGCTACCTGTGCTTACATCAGGTCATTGTGTTGCTTCCCATCTGTGATACTTTTCTCTGTGCAGCCCAATCATCTCAGTCAGGCACTCACCACAGTTGTCTAATTATTGATTAAGTGCTGCCACTGGTTGGAGACACAAGGCAGAAAGGCATGTGCCCATCCCAACAGAGTGACTCATTGTCATGGTCCTCCTCTGAGACTGATGAGATGAAATGGATGGTGATTGGGGTGAACATTGATTTCTTACTCTGAAATAGACATTGCGTATAGTTTGTGGTTACTCCTGTGTTTACAGACCAATGAAGAAAGAGTGATGATGCTTTAGATAGCTGTCCATCCATTCTCGATAGCACTTATTCTCTAAGGGTCACAAGGTGTTGAAGGCTATACTGTACTAGCTCACTTTGGGCAAAAGGGGACTACACCCTATCTTGGTCACAAGTCAATCACCGTGGGAAATGCAGTATGCATAGAGTAGAGCTGCACAATATTTTATGCATATCCACAAGAGTCACATCACAAAAGTCATGACAATGTAGGGGGAAAAGAACTCAGGTACCCAACATGCACTTGGCACATCACTCTACTCATCACAATTGTCCTTTGAATACAAAACTTAAAAAGGTAATATAGAGATCTTAACTAGTTGACAAATAAAATAGCCATCGAGGACCTACTTTGTCCCTACTTCAAGAAATTTCACATTTGAAGCTTACATTAAACATCTTCTGATCAGATTCCTTGAGATTGGTATACACTACCCAAATAGAGATCTATTGAAATGTTGTGATGCAGAAGCAGGAGGCTGCAAGCTGAGATCATGAGAAGACAGCAGAGGCAAAGGGACCTATCATTAACATGTCTATCTTTTTGAGACAATTTGAATTAATATACGTACACCTTTTCTATGTTACACACACACACACACACACACACACACGCACACACGCACACACACACACACACACACACACATATATAGGAAAAATAAGAAATGCACGCATATCTGTCAAGGTTATGTGATATCTGTCATTCAACCTCCATTTTCTTTTTTCAACAGACAATATGAATGCATAGAAAATAAATAACCCCTCTGTACAAAGCAGGCTACCCCTTTTCCTAAAGAAGCTGCTCCTCCTTCTCTATTCCGATTTTGCCCTCAATCTCCATTGAGAGGGAGAGAGAAGAGGAATATGAGGGAACTAACAAATTCAAGTCAATTATTGAGAGAGGGGACGAAAGACAGAAAAATGTTCAGGTAGTTAGAAGATGCAGCAGAAATACAGAAGAAAGATTCACAATATCCATCCATGGATTTTCTGAGCTGTTTACCCTCATATGGGTCGCAGAAGTGCTGGAGCCAATCCCAGCTGTCACAGGGCATGAGGCAGGGTACACCCTGAACTGGGTGCCAGCCAGTCGCAGAAAGATATGGAATAAAAATTCCATTTTTGTTCAATTTGTTATGAATATATAATTTGAAACGAAAATGTAACACCATCAGACTTAAAATCAACACTACTTACCCCGAGTTTATATGGTAACCACTATGTCAGAGTCAGAGTAAATCAACTTTTAAAAGAGTTAACATTATCAACACTGTGACAGTGTTAAACATATACCTGCTGGGACCATGTCTATGTTTTACTACAGGTGGTCTTATCTTCTTTTGGTGAATTTGAATCAGGACACATGCAGGCAGAGAGATATGTAAGCTCCTTGGATATATGTACACACGTGATCATTTGAAATGCCATGTCATGGATCATGACAGGATATAAAATAAGTATTTGAACATCCTGCTATATTTCAAGTTCTCCCACTTAGAAATCATGGAGGGGGCTGAAATTTTCATCCGAGGTGAATGTCCACCGTGAGAGAGATAATCTAAAAAGCAAAATCCAGAAATCACAATGTATGATTTTTTTTAACAATTTATTTGTGTGATATAGCTGCAAATAAGTATTTGAACACATGTGTATCAGGGAGTTTAAATACTCATTTTCTTCACTGTAAATTAGGTACCTATATATACAATATTTACCTCCCAACTGATTTTCACCAGCTCATTCTGTATTTAAAAGGAGAACAATAGCCAATAACATTCAATACTCTAGACATGCACAAATTGCTGTGTTCATTTTCTGAATAATGTTTAACCATTTAAAGGTGATGAGAGGACCCACTTTGATTGGACTGGATTGAAGCAAACTGTGAAAACACCCACACCGGTGCAGACGTCCCGTTTTTAAATGCACTGATGTATGCTGCGCCATGAAATTATGAACATCGGGTCTAACTCTTTGCAGAATTGCGCCAGTTATAGCGCTGGATGTTTAATAGTCATGAAAAAAAATGCTTAAAATGTATTAAAAGATCACTTGAAAAATGTATATTGAGAATGTGGCATTGGTGAAGTGTTGTATATTGAAACTAACTTTTTTTTTTAAATAATGCTGTCTGCACATAAAATCACTGTTTTATTGTAGTAGTATTTTTTTTCCATCAAATGTTACTTGAGGGCGGCAAGGTGGTGCAGCTGTAAAGCGTTGGGCTCACGGTTCTGAGAACCGGGGTTTAATCACTGCCCGCCTCTGTGTGGAGTTTACATGTTCTCCCCATGCCCGTTTGGGTTTTTTCCGGACACTCCGGTTTCCTCCCACATCCCCAAAACATGCATTGATTGGAGACTCTAACTGTCCCTAGGTGTGATTGTGAGTGCGACTGTTGTCTATTTCCGCATGCCCTGCGATTGACTGGCAACGAGTTCAAGATGAACCCTGCCTCCTGCCTGATGACAGCACTCCAGCGACCCTCGTGAGGATAAGCGGCTCAGAAAATGGATGGATGGATGGATGGATGGATGGCACAGTCCAATTCAAGAATCCCTTGATGAATTTGACAATACCAAAATAATGTTTTTTTTTAATTCATATTGTTCAATCCACTCTGACCAGCATTATATTGGCTGATAAACCGCTGCATGTTTTGTGAATGATTACTAATACACTTATACAAATGTGTCTGCTAATTTGCAAGCAGCCTGCTCGTTATTATTCGAGCCAGGCTTCTTGCAAATCCACCTCACTGACAGACAATCATACGTAAAATACATTTATTTTCAGTAGAGCAGATAATAAGAATTGTAAGATTAAAAAAAGATAAAATGGACATATTAATTCCATAATACTTCAAAATTAGTTAAGATAAAACATTTGCTGCTATTTCACATCTATAACTAGAGTTCACATGCAAACCCAGTGAAATGTTCTGCTCTGTAAGGCAGTGCCTCAAGTCAAAGCTTCATAATTAGTCCCTGCATTTTGACCTCCTCCAGAGATTTCTACTCACTTCCCAGTTCTGCCTCCCATGCCTTTCTGTGGTTCAATCTCGTGGATATTTTACATTTCCCCTGCAAATTAATTTTTATCATGATTAAGACCTGACCCGACTTGCCCGTCATCCCAGCTCCTAATGAAGTGCTGATCGCTTCCTCACAAAAGCACGCCTTTTAACTACTGCTAAAACAGGAAATCACAAAGGACTCTCGTACAAAGAGGGTACAGCTTTTAGAACTCTGCAGATTATTGTCGGGAAAAAAAGTACTTTAGGTTCCAGACTGCAGGATGTGCAGCGTGCAGTGTAAAATGCATTGTAATGTGCAAAAGTCACTTGTATTAATTCCCAGCGTGTTACACTCTGGTTATAGTAGCATGTTTTACAAGTTCACCCTCAGAGACTGAGTATAGGTAATCTTCTGGTTTAACAATCAACTATCACTAATACTTGCAAAAACAGTGCATGCCGTAGATTGTACTTTTACAAAGTTTAGAAATATTGGGGAACAATAATTTTTAATTTCCCCAAATTTCTTTACCACAGCTTGTTCCAGACAATCAGTAAGATATTTGCATTGCAGCTTGACAGACCTACTAATATTAGTGGACATGCTGAACTCTTGGTCAATATGCTTTTGTGGATGGAGACGCAATCAGAGAAAACTTCCTTTTTTACAAGGGAATTGCCAGGAAAAAAAAAATGGAGAGGAAATGTATCAGGTCACACCAGAATATCTTGATCAAGAGGGATTTAAGTGGGAAAACTGCACAAGTGCCTGTACTGATGGAGCTGCAGTCATGGTTTGGTGTACAAGAGTCTTTGTAAAGAAATATTATAAGTGGAGTGAAAGAAAGAAACCCAGAAGTGTTTATTATGCATTGTTTTTTTTTTAAAAAACGTGAGGCCCTCGTAGCCAAGACTTGACCACCAGACTTAGTTCCTGTCTTGAAAGATGTTGTGTGCATGGTAAACTTTGTGAACATTTGTTTACTTGCATATTTGTGTGAGGAAATGGGCGGCACAGTGGAACAGCTGTAAAGCGTTGGCCTCACAGTTCTGAGGTCCAAGGTTCAATACCGGCCCCTCCTGTGTGACGTTTCCATCTTCTCCCTGTGCCTGCGTAGGTTTCACGTTCAACCCATGCCTGCGAAGGTTTTCTTCAGGTACTCCAGTTTCCTCCCACACTCCAAAAACATACAGCATTAATTGGACACTCTAAATTGCCCCTAGGTGTGATTGTGAGTGCGACTGTTGTCTATCTCCATGTGCCCTTCGATAGGCTCGTGACCAGTTCAGGGTGTACCCCGTCTCCTGCCCATTGGCAGCACTCCTGTGACCCTTGTGAGGATAAGGAACTAAGAAAAAGGATGGATGGATGGATGGATGGATGGATGGATGGATGGATGGATGGATGGATGGATGGATGGGTGGATGGATGGATGGATGGATGGATTTATGTGAGGAAATGGGAGTGAAGCATAAAGGCTTGGTGTTTGATCCGGAGATCTGGTGGTTGTGTTGTGGGAAGGTTTTGGCCTAGGAACTTGAAGTGTTTTTAACAAATTAGAGTTCTGATTTTGAAAAGCTGCTTGCAAGTGATGAGGGGTGTGCAAGTCTTGTATACCTGGCGTATGTTTTTGATCATCCGAATGAACTGAACATACGAATGCAAGGCCGGAAAGAAAACCTGTAAACAAGTACAGATCAAATAATTGGATTCCGTTCAGAGGTGCAACTCTGGCACCAACTTGAAAAGGGACAATCTTGAGATGTTCACACTCACCAAGTAATGGCAAGATGTTAACATTGCAACGTTGTGTGAGGTAAGAGTCAAACATTTAAACATTCTTGATAAGATGTCATTTTATTTTCTTCACTCTCCATTGAATGCCTTGACTGGGTGAGGGACCCATATTGCTCAGCATCACTTGGTGGAAAGGATATGAGCAGGGTGAACTTACTGAACTGAGACAAAATTGTTTTTTTAAAGCTCAGATTTTCTGATTAGCCTTTTGACAAGTTTGGTTGGCTGCTGCTAAGGAGTTCCTCATTTTGACAAACAAAGCAACAGGATTTTGACATTGCTCCCATTTTCAACAACATATCTGTGTGAGGTGAGCTTTCAAAGCCTGACTGCTAAAAATCCTAAAAGCAGAGAGTGATTGAAAGCTGTTCAGAGTTTTGTGTGTCTTTCTTCAATTTGTGCCAGGAAATCCTCTTTGTCTTCATCCAAACAGGCCCAGGCATCGCAATTTGTGAGAACAATTTTTTTGTTGATAAAATAAAATTATTATAAAATACTGGTGAGAAGCTTGGTCAACCGGGAGGGGCTCAGTGTCGAGCCACTGCTACTCCGTATTGAGAGGAGCCAGATGAGGTGGCTGGGACATTTGATCCAGGTGCCTCCCGGACACCTCCCTCGTGAGGTGTTTCGGGCGGATCCCAACAGAAAGAGACCCAGGGGACGACCCAGGACACGCTGGAGAGACTATGTCTCTTGGCTGGCCTGGGAACACCTCGGGATACCTCGGGAAGAACTGGATGAAGTGGCTGGGGAATGGGAAGTCCGGGTGGTCTCTGCTAGGGCTACTGCCCCCACAACCTGACTCAGAAAAATGGTACAAGATGGATGGCTGGATGGATAAAATACTGTTTCTTCATGTTTGATTCCTGTTCAAGATTTGAAAAATTTTATATTTTAAATATAGGTTCCAAACTTTCATTTTTTAAACATTTTTTGCTAGTGATTTTTGGCTTGTGTTGTTTTTAATGAAATTAATGTGCCTTTGCTCAAAAAGATTGAACAACACTACTCTATGTCTATCTGACTGTGGTGTGAATGGAAATCGAGTAATGCACACAACACAGCATTCAAGCATGTTATTCTGAAACATTCAGATACAAATGTCAGTAGATATGACACACGTTGTTTGTTTCATTTGTGCCTTCATCTCCTTCACACAAACAGTAGAGGTGGGCAGTGATGATCTTGTTGACAATTATGATGCCAAAGGCTCTGTGTCTGGCTTACATATTTGTGTGTCATAACAGTGACATAAAATTCTAAAGGGACTGATGACTACACCAAGAGGGATCAGGTAAAAAGCGTAAAAAATTGGCTTGAGCGCCTGGTAGCAATAGTGTAAAATGCAGCAGAGTCGAAAAGGGCCAGGAATTTGGGGATTAAGTGAGGAATTGTTAAGTAAGTGATAGTTTATAACTGTAATTCAAGGGTATCATGGTTTTGAAGGGGCCCTACACCAGAACTGGATTACATTAATGGAGACTAAACCAAAATGATCAGAAAGAAACTGGCTAGTTGTGATCCCAACATAGAGAACAAATAGGTACAGAAAATATAGATATTCTGTGGCAAAAGCTGTATTCTTTCTGGAGAAATATTTGGGCTAGAACTTCAGAGCAGTTAGGGTTAAGCAGGTAGTCGGAGGGGAGCATCATTCAAGGTAGCTTAATTTTCTGTTACGCTGAAGCACTTTTGTACAGCACAAAATTATTATTTTGCAGGATTTTTTTTCTCGTGGTATAAAACACCCAGTGGGGTTCAAGGTTTTGTCAATAAATACTTTTTTAAAAAAGCATTGAAAATGTTTGTAAATTTCATGTTTTATTACCCAAATTTAGCACACTGCTGTGCTTGGTAATGATGACGTTGATGTATTGTTCTCATCGTAAGCAAGCTGCTTTCATGAGTTGCGAGAAATACGTTTGTCAAAAGGATGTTTTTTTTTTCAACAAGATTGTTTTTTTTTTGACAAGCAAAAGTGACTAGACAAAAAATAGCATCTTCCTAATGCCAAAAGCTTGTATGTGCATTCCTCAGTCAATACACACTCTTTCTCTCTCTCTTTCGCTCTCTCTCTCTCTCTCTCTCTCTCTCTCTCTCCCTCCCTCCCTCTTTCCCTCTCAGTATTGGACTCTACAGTGCAATAAACAATCACCATCGTGACATGACACCGCACCAATGCCCCACGTTCAACATGGCCGCCACGTCTTTTTTAATTGGATCTAGTCATATATGTGACCAGGACATACGTCAGTCGCATTCCCTGTATGTATTGAACCATTAAACTAAAAATTAACAAATTAGAAAAACTCTTAACATCCATTGGCATTCAAATTTTCCCCAATAGCAATTCCTGGCATTATAGAATCATACTGTAATTCAGTTGCGTCACCATCAAACCGCGAGTCATTCTTTGGTTTTTTTTGTGTGTTTTTTTTTTTTTTTTTTGGCTGCTTGGTATTTGCTGAGGAAAATGGAAAATGATAAGCTAAGTTCCTTCTAACTGGCAACTAGCTCCTGTCCTCTTTGCTGTACATGTTATTTACAATGAGAGAGGAGAGAATGGAAGTGGATATGAGTGCCAGGTGAGAAAAATTTTATACATTGAATAATCAAGAGTTGATCGACTATTCGGAGCATTGGCCTCACAGTTCTCAGGATCGGGATTCACATCCCGTCCCCCCTGTGTGGAATTTGCATGTTTGTGGAATTTGCATGTTCTCCCCGTGCCTGTGCTGGTTTTCTCCGGGCACTCTGGTTTCCTCCAACTTCCCAAAAACGTGCTTTTATTGGACACTCTAAATTGCCCCTTGGGTTTATTGTGAGGCTGTTGTTTTCTGTCACCATGTGCCCTGTGATTGGCTGGCAACCAGTTCAGGGTGTACCTTGCCTCCTCTGATGACAGCTGGAATGGATGGTGCATGGTTTAAGGTACAACTGTCATTTTTTCTGACTGTGTGGGTTTTCTCCCGGCACTCCAGTTTCCTCCCACATCGTAAAAACATGCAACATTAATTGGACACTCTAAATTGCCCCTATGAGTCATTGTGAGTGCGGCTGCTGTCTTTCTCTATGTGCCCCGCGATTAGCTAGCAACCAGTTCAAGGTGTACCCCGTCTCCTGCCCATTGATAGCTAGGATAGGCTCCAGCACTCCCGCGACCCTTGTGAGGATAAGCGGCTCATATCACATAATGGATGGATAATAATCAAGGTACTCTTTACATTGGCAGCACTGGGCTCATCAGGTGGGATGCCTCAAGAGAGACAATAATGCTCAAAGATATGGGATGTGATTGTTGAGCTGAACCTGCTGACTACATAGGAGATATCACATTTGGAGCTCAATATCAACCCGGCGGATGGCATCCTGCCAGCAATTTATTGAAAGTTCATAAACAGTCCCACACAAGCTTGTCAGATTTTTCTGGCAGGACACTGTACATTGAGCAAAAACAGAGTAGTCTAGACTTGGCTAATCCCGTAAAAATCTGCATTCATTTGCATTTTAAAGATTATAGGACTGAAAATGAATCCATGCAGTGTCACAGCAAGACAGTTTGGTGGAAACCAATTGCCCACATAATGGCACAAGATGTACAGATATCTTTGTACGTTTAATGGATGCTTAATGAATGAAATGTAGGCTATACATTAATGCACAAGTACTGTAATCGCTTGCTTTTATATACATATACAATGGTTCTATAATTTGTACGTTTTGACGGCCAGTTTAGGTCTTGAGAATTATTATACATATGTAGAAAACAAAAAAAACCATTTGATAAGATTTAATTTTGAAATGTAAAACTATATTTCATAGTTGTGCCTTTATATAAAATCACTTTGATAGCATAACAACTGTTACATTCTGGGTCGCTGTGCTGCCCAGAGGCGCTATATTGAGCCAGAAAACCTGTCCACCAGTTTAACTGCCATTAAATCTGTTTCTGTTTACATAAAATATAAGTTTCATGCTTTCTATTTTGTTCCCTTATGGTTCCTTTCACTGTGGACTATCAATGTGGCAAGTCTGCTGAATCGATTCACCTCCTAGCCACTGTGACGCAAAGTGCCTGTGGTTCTCCGTCATTTGAGGAAAGACAAAATAATGGCGACTGAAGTAAAATGGCAGCAATTTGTAAACCACAGCAATTGACTCCTACTTTTAAATCTGACATCTGAGGTAATTTTGAATTCCCCAGTAATTCCAGAAAACACAAATGGACAAAAATATTTCAACCACAATGCTAAATGTTAACACGAAAACACGCCAGACAGAAGTCGTCATAATTGAAGTCAACAGAAAGAGTGACTGACTTCTTCGTATCTAGCTAACACGATAGCAAAATGAATGACTAGGTTTGGCAAGAATGTACTGGTACTGGCTTGTCTCCCAGTTCCGCAAAAATGAGGCTTCTTTAATAGCTAAAAAAAATAGTCTACAAGTATACTGTACATTCAGAGTTGTCATCATGTTTCAAGTTTTGAACTCCATATCAACAAATATGTTATTGTGCATTCTTGTTACAATTTCTAGGGAATAAACTGTTTAAGATTACATGCACTTTACCTTTTCATTGTTTATGCACAACTGCAGTATATACAGTGAAGAAAAGGAGTATTTGAACACCCTGCTATATTCAGTGTTCTCCCACTTAGAAATCATGGAGGGGTTTGAAATTTTCATCATGGGTGGATGTCCACTGTCAGAGAGATAATCTAAAAAGAAAAATCCAGAAATCACAATGTATGATTTTTTAACGATTTATTTGTGTGATACAGCTGCAAATAAGTATTTGAACACCTGACTATTAATTCTGACCCTCTAAGACCTGCTGGGTCCCCCTTTAAAAGTCCACCTCCACTCTATGTATTATCCTGAATCAGATGGACCTGTGTGAGGTCGTTAGCTGCATAACAACACCTGTCCACCCCATACAATCAGGAAGACTCAAACTTGCAACATGGTCAGGACCAAAGAGCTGTCGAAAGACACCAGAGACAAAATTGTACAACCCCACACGGCTGGAAAGGGCTACGGAGAAATTGCCAAGCACCTTGGTGAAAAAAGGTCCACTATTGGAGCAATCATTAGAAAATGGAAGAAGCTAAACATGACGGTCTATCTCAATCGAAAGGAGCCCTGTGCAAGACATCACCTTGTGGGCTCTCAATGATTTTTAGAAAAGTGAGGAATCAGCCCAGGACTACACGACAGGACTTGGTCAATGACCTGAAAAGAGCTGGGACCACCGTTTCCAAAGTGACTGTTGTTAATACACTAAGACGTCATGGTTTGAAATCATGCATGGCACGGAAGGTTCCCCTGCTTAAACCAGCACGTGTCAAGGCCCGTCTTAAGTTTGCCCATGACATTTGGATGATACAGAGGAGACATGGAAGAACGTTTTGTGGCCAGATGAGACCAAAATGGAACTTTTTGGTCATAATTCCACAAACTGTGTTTGGAGGAAGACGAATGATGAGTTCCATCCCAAGAACACCATTCCTACTGTGAAGGGTGGGGTGGTAGCATCATGCCTTGGGGATGTTTTTCTGCACATGGGACAGCACGACTGCACTGTATTAAGGAGAGGATGACTGCGGTCATGTATTGTACTCAGTCAGGGCATTGAAGATGGGTTGTGGCTGGGTCTTTCAAGATGACAATGACCCAAAGCACACAGCCAGGAAAACCAAGGAGCAGCTCCCAAAGAAGCAAACCAAGGTTCTGGCGTGACCTAAACCCAATAGAAAATCTTTGGCGGGAGCTGAAACTCTGTGTTTCTCAGCGACAGCCCAGAAACCCATCTGATCTAGAGAAGATCTCTGTGGAGGAGTGGGCCAAAATCTCTCCTGCTGTGTGTGCAAATCTGGTGAACAACTACAGGAAACATTTGACCTCTGTAATTTCAAACAAAGGCTACTGTACCAAATATTAACATTGGTTTTGTCAGGTGTTCAAATACTCATTTGCAGCTGCATCACACAAATAAATCATTAAAAAAATCATACATTGTGATTTCTGGATTGTTAGAGAGGAGGATGCAAGAGATAGGGTTCAAGGGAAAAAGATGACACGCTGTGGCGACCCCTAATGGGAGAAGCCGAAAGGAAAAGAAGAAGATTATCTCTCTCACAGTTGACATGCACCTACGATGAAATTTTCAGACCCCTCCATGATTTCTAAGTCGGAGACCTTGCAATATAGCAGGATGTTCAAATACTTATTTTCTTCACTGTATATATTACCTTTTGTACTGGATATTGATACAATCCTCTGTTGATTCTTGTTCAATGCTGGAACGTGCTTTCCAGTTGATAAATAATAAACAATGCATTCACATTTGTTTCTGTATTCTTTATTCATTCGCTGTGTTCTGCTTTGTGAGATGTCCATAGCTTCACCACTTTTTCTTCTATTTGCATATACTTCGACAGTCATTGCATCTTAAAATAAGACCATTTCTTTTTTCATTGTTTTAGGTTCACCCTGAGGATAAACATAAGTAGTATGTCTCGCTCATCTTTGCTCTACGATGCCCTTACTGCTTTGCTAACTCAACTCTTGTTGTGGATGGTGCATGAAGAGGCTGTCGTTGTAAATGTCGGTTGACGGACTGCTTAAGTACGTATGTGAATCGGATGCAGCCAATCACCCCTCACTCATTGAATCACATTGCAAATGGCACAAACTGAATAGTTGTATGTTATATAGTACTTTCAACTCGTGTTGTATTTTAATTTTTATTTTAAGCGAAACGGAGAATGTCTATGCACAGAGACCACATCAGCAGTGCGCAAATGCACACATGCGCAGTTGAGAGGGAAAACTGGTGTCCCAGAATATGTCATTTTTGAATACGCTGCATGGAAAAATGTAATAAAGTCAAATTCATGGTTGATTTCAATGAATTAACTTAAAGGTCAAGTGTCGTCAAACTGATGATTTTTGGTATATTATTAATGGAAAAACCCACAGCCATATGGTCCCATGTGTTTTTTAACCACAAAACAGGATTTTGACATATACAGCTTTTTGTAAATCCCGCCATGAAAATCCTCTAGAGGGATTTGTTTTTGAGAAGAAGCAGGAAGTGATGTACAGGACAGAGGCGCCCCCTGGTGGACTCATTTATTTCCATTAGTTTTACCTCTGGCAAGGTAGCTCTTTGTTCCTTCGTGTTACCCAAAATGCCGGCTCATTGCATTGCTGGACATTGCTTGAACACTCGGGAGAATGGAATTACCCTTCATAAGTTTGAAAGAGACCCTGTTCATTGTGAAAAATGGATTGCACGGGTGCAGAGGACGAGAACTTCGTGGGTTTCAAATAACAGGTAGGTGTGTATACAGCTCCCAACAAAATAAATAAATAGTTTGGGGTGGACCACGTAATCGGTCTTGCTCATAACGTAGCAAAAGATCCGCGTATGAAATGTTTTGATGTGCGCATACAGCTACTAAAAAAAATAGTAGTGTGGGGCGGACCACGTAATCGGTCTCTCTCATAACGTAACTAAAGATGGGCGTATGAAATGTGTCGATGTGCGCGTCGCCCAGCCAACAATGTCTCGATAGTGTTCATTGTGTACTGTGCCGACTTTGAACATACCCCTAAAAGCAACATAGCTACGCTCCACCTCCTCCTTATATGCCACCACTGGCGCCAAAACTCAGCCACACCGGCTGAGGCGCCGCATTCGCCGGTTACAGCTTCTGCGAAGGCTGCGCGTCGGGCTGTGCGACGGGGCGGCTCTGAAGAACCCAGCCGAGAATGCGTTACTCAGTCGCGTGCGCACATAAAGCACCCCGGCTCGACTGTGACTAAAGCAGCACCGCTTGGCTCTGTCATAAGCCACACTGGCCGGCTGCAATGAGGCGCGATGGCTCATATCCGCCGCGGGAGTGGATCGTATATCATCTGAATATGGCTCGAAACAATAGTGTAATATTGCCCTGAGTGCTCGAAACAATAGTGTAATATTGCCCTGGTAACTTCACTCGGTTGTGTGGTGTTGTCCTTTTCGAAAAGAAGTTCGGTGTCAGAAGGGGCGTCGGAAAAATGTGAATATCTCTGTTGCTCGGCTTCCATAGTAGCAGGCACTGCGCGTTTTCAACGACGGAAGTGACCATGACGTCAAGGACAGATGACGCGACTAATATGGCGACCACTTGGATGTCGAGGGACACTCAATTGCGCAACTTTGTGCATGGATGACGCGCTCTCCGCTCACTTTATTTTTTTTTTTCGTATAGACATTGAAGTGAATACTGTTATATGTATTTTTCATTGCAATATCTATTTTAGAATGTTTATAGGGATGACACCCAGGCTTTAAGGGACAACATGTATAAGGTTATGTTTTCATGCAAGAAAGCAGAGTACTTCACATTCAGCAGTCCAGATCAGAACAATCAGTTATTTCCTGCTTCTGTTGGCCATTCTGCTCGAGGCTGCAGATGTGATTCCTCCACAATGTCTTCACAGACGCGTGACTATTTTTAACTCTTTCATTCAAACATACTTATCCTCCTCTTTATGGCCCGCAGTTTCAAACACCCCAGTTGAGTCAATATCTTTTCCACCATTACATTTTCCCTGACACCTCATTTGCTTTCTTTCTTTTTAATGAGACTAAACCTGAAACCCTTACATTTCCTTCAAACACCTCCATTTGGTCCAGCAACACTAGTGGCAAATGGACAAAATGAATCAGTAAAAAATGTTTTTTTGCCCCCCTAAAAAGGAAATATTTACATTGGTGATAAAAACTCAACACATTCTTGTTCAAATGCCTTTTATTAATCAAAATGAGACCAACACAAATCCTTTCAAAACTTCTTGCACCATGAATATGTTTATTCATTTGCAACATTTTGCCAAACGTTTACACTTTGTACAGAGGAAATAGAAACAAACAACTGAGATGCTGTGGTTTCACAAGTGTCCACACCATCCTTTCACTGGGGGCGTGACTGTGAATTAACCAGTCACATTCAAGTTAATGAGTTCAATCGGAGTCAGCACACACCTACCACGACTTAAACTGCCCCTAATTAACCCCAAATAAAGTTTGAATTTGTAGCAGAGGTGTGAAAGTTTTGTGTTACTAATGTTTGACATTTCAAAATGTCATAGTTCCTTCGATGTTGATGAAGGCCCTATGCTGACCCTATCATGCATCACTGCCGGGATGGCTTTTTTTTTTTTCAAGCAGTGTTGTGTTTTGTGCCACAACCTTTTGGAATCATGTCTAAAATCTTCACCCTAGAAAATTCTCACACTCTTTCAGGAGATTTCTAGAGGGTTTTATTTTGTTTACTTTTTGCAAAATATAGCTGGACCTGGATCGCATTCTTTATATGATAAAGCAATTGGGCAATATTTTTCAGCAGAACTATTTGTAAATCAGCATTTCAATTCACAAAAATGGAAAAAAAAACTACAGTAAAATAAAGTCTGTATCTGTAGCCAGAGAGACATATGCATAACTAAAGTCACAAACGTATAAATAGTTACAAATACATAACTTGAGTCATAAATGTTTGATCTGTAAATGATGCGCCTCTAAACTGGATGCAATTCTTACACATGACTTTTGCTGCCCTCCTACCGCCATTAACTCACAAATCCATGCATCAATTTCTAAATCTGTTTGGCACTGCAACTACACACATCAAACCACCAGGGCTCGCAAGCAGGAATACTATTGGATGCACAGAGATAAAATTCAAGTGTTGTGCACGGTAAACCAGCTCACATACAGAAATTATCACACGCACAAAAAGTTTTTATGCTACTTGTCTTTTAAAGTCTTTTTCTTCTTCTTTTCTTATCGGCTTGTCCAGTGAAGAGTTGCCACAGCGTGTGATCTTTTTCCACCTAAGCCTATCTTGTGCATCTTCTTCTCTCACACCCACTGCACTCATGTCTCCCTCACAACATCCATCAACTATTTCTTCGGTCTTCCTCTTGCTCTTTTGCCTGGCAGCTCCATCCTCAGCACCCTTCTACCAATATACTCACTCTCTCAACCCTCTGGACATGTCCAAACCATCGAAGTCTGCACTCTCGAAACTTGTCTCCAAAACATCCAACTTTGGCTGTCCCTCTAATGAGCTAATTTCTAATCCTATCCAACCTGTTCACTCCCAGCAAGAACCTCAACTCACACGCACAAAAATTACAATGACTTTTTTTTTCTTATCTTATAAAGTCTGCAAAGTGAAATTGCATAGCAAGAGCATTGAGTCCATCGCGTTGTGTCTATAACATCAATTCTAAGGGTACCAGGGTACAACATTATCCTTAAAAACAAATGTCTGACTGAATATGTATGTCACCTTTGCAGACTGTAAAAGTTGTCATGCAGTAATGTGTGTAGACTCTTGATAATGTTCACGAACAAAACAGGCTAAACTTTTTCCCTGACATACAACAATCTTTGATGAGTCAAAATATATCACATCAATATACTCCACTGAGACTAGGTACTACTTTCCTATAGGACAGGGCTTTGGCATTATCTTGTTACTAAAGTTATTAAAGGACCTAAAAAATGTAAAGAGCCACAAACAGGTGAATTTTTCAGCTTAGCTGAGGAAAAGAACAAATGGAGAGATGTGTTAATTCTGAACCACACAAAGGCAGAAGTTCACTGTTGTCCACTTGTCCTGGGGTGCAAGGTGAGTGATTGGATTGCACAGAGTGAGGAGCAAAAAATGTGAATTTTGAACTGTTTCAGTATATCTGCTACAGTGATAAAATTAGATCAAAGAACAGAGAATGAAGAGGAAACTTTATGATTGGGAAAGAAAAGAATAGCATAATGATTGGTGCGGATCTTATTTCAGCTGAAAATGTCTTGTCTAATCCTAACTATTATTTTAGTTTTTCAACAACAAAAGCATAGAAATATTATGACGATTTACTTGAATCTGGTTCTTGCTCCAGATCAGTGAATTTCTATTGTTTTCTGTTATGACCCCGTGAGAAAGAAGTAAAAAAATTGTGACCCCCTGACCCACAAATAACATATAACATTGTATATAAAGGACAATCGAACCAAATCTTTATAAACATCGAAGAAAGTACAAAAGAAAGTGATACACAGTAGTCATTTCATTCAGAATATCACATGCTGCCCCTTGGCATGGAGTTGCGCCCCATTATTTAAGAAGCACTACTTTAAAGTAAGGGGACTAAACAAACAAACGCAACAAAAGCAAAAATATAAGGTAATTCCCAGCGGCACGGTGGAACAGCTGTAGAGTGTTGGCTTCACAGTTCTGAAAAATGTGTTCAAGTCCCAGCCCTGCCTGTGTGGAGTTTGCATGTTGTCCTGCGTGGCTTTTCTCCGGGCACTCCGATTTCCTCCCACATTCCAAAACCATGCAACATTAATTGGACACTCTAAATTGCCCCTAGGTGTGATTGTGAGTAAGAATGTTGTCTGTCTCCATGTCCCGTGCGATTGGATGGCAACGAGTTCAGGGTGTACCCCCCCTCCTCCCGATGATAGCTGGGATAGGCTCCAGGAACTCCCGTGACCCTTGTGAGGATAAGCAGCTAAGAAAATGAATGGATGGAAGCACTGTACAATGTACAAGACTGAATACAGAACAAATACAATTGAGAACACGGTAATCCATCCATTTTCTTAGCCGCTTATCCTCAAGAAAAAAATTACACCACACATTTCATTTGATCCAATTCAGTGCAATTAATGCAACATCCACATACTGTACATTCACAGATACCCATTTCCTATATTGCACCACAGAGGAGGGAGAATACAATGAGATGCCAGAAAAAGTGAATGATATTGTGGTGAAAGAAAGAAAGAAAGAAAGAAAGAAGAAAGAAAGAAGAAAGAAAGAAAGAAAGAAAGAAAGAAAGAAAGAAAGAAAGAAGAAAGAAAGAAAGAAAGAGAGAAAGAGAGAAAGAGAGAAAGAAGAAGAAAGAAAGAAAGAAGAAAGAAAGAAAGAAAGAAAGAAAGAAAGAAAGAAAGAAAGAAAGAAAGAAAGAAAGAAAGAAAGAAAGCGAGAATGAGCAAACTGAAGCACAGCATGATACTCAACAAATGCTGACAAAAACTTAGGTGGAGGATATCCTCTTATTTCTTTTAATCTTATACAAGTGTTAATACCATGGTGAAATATGCATGAGGAGTCTGGAATCATGCTGTCTGAGCTGAACAGATAAATACCAAAACAAGCCTTGAAGAAAAGACGCTATTCTCTAGAATAGGATCACATTAGAATAAAAAAACAACAATGAATTAAAAAGTACTTTTACTACTTTTAGTTCCAGAGTGTACAATGTTATAGTACACACTGGTACATTTGTATGTTGGGTTAATTTTTAGCATGCATTTCATAAAACATCTCTTGGTAACACCATAATATTAATGAAGCGCTCTACCTACACAATGTAAGATTTGTTTATCAGTTTGTTAAAAAACTCATTTTGTATAAGCAATCTATGTGTTTATATTCTGTTTATTTGTAATAGTCGTAGTATGATATATGAATAGTTTGCAAACCGAAAAAGGCATAATTTCCACCATGAGCAGAGCATACTTTCAGCAGCGATGATGTCATCCCATTACACCTCCTCCCACTACATTCTCATCAAAATCCTTAAATAAAGAAAGCCTACACCACCTCCTGACAGAGATGCCCATTACCAGTGCACGGCTCATTCTGCCACACTGACAGAAATTATACTGCTGCTTTGAACGGTCATCACAATTTAAGCAGGCTGCTATTGTGTATTGTGCATTCCTCCAACCGTATCAGACTTTAAATGTAGCAATCACAATTGCAGCAAATCATGTTTGAACAAAATCTGATCATTTCATCAACATTATTATTGTAGGCATATTTGGTTACCAATATTGCGGTAAACTGTTCATGACTGATTTATTTCATATATCATAGCTTTATTGACTTAATTCAGTCATAATTATGAAAATATAACAGGTCCCTGTTGCTGACTTTGAAATGGGCAACGTGGTTTCAGTTCTCCCTCAGTCATGGTGTGAATGTGAGTGGGAATGGTTGTCCATGTCTATATCTGCCCTGTCACTGACCGGCAACCAGTTCTGGGTGTGAACTCCCTTGCGCCCGAAGTCAGCTGAGTTAGGCTCCAGTGCCCCATGACCCGAACCAGGATAAGCGGTGTTGAAAATGGATGGATCTTACAACAACTAAGCGTGGCTGAGGTGTTTTTTTTTCCATCTAAATAACTTTTACAAGAAAGTTGAAGATTAAAAAAAAATCCAAAAGGTCAACGAGCTTTCCACCCGCCCCTTCTGCTCAATGTCTAAATCAGATTTAATCTGAAGTCGGTGCAGGGTTTGACATTTAACGCCTATAACAGAACATGAAAAAACTCAAATAATGTGACACTCCACACATTTTTTGAGCTGTTTATTGGAAGGTTTAAAAAACCTATGAAAGAGACAAAAAGTAAAGGCGAAACTATTTCCAAAAAACACAAATTCACACACAGACTTCAACACGTTATTCTTGCCATGACACATTTTGGTCTTTCATTTCATTCAAATCAAAGGAAAATGCTCTCATTGGGTACAGTACAAAACGATCTTATCTTAACCTACTTTCAAGAAATAAGCAACAAAACTACTCCCAAATCGCCTTTGAAAGGAGTGGCAAGATAAAAATTACATCCTCTGGGCTACATTGGGCTTCATGCTTGTTTTTGAGTGCAGTTGTCTATGTGTTGCTGGAAGGGTCTGGAACCGAAATGCGCTGTCCATTATAAAAAGTAATAATTATAAAATATTTTCCTTACTAAGCAGATACAAATCACACCAGCCATTACAAATTAGGGCCCTGAGGTTTCACTTTCTTTGAAAAGCCAAGGCCTAAAATAAGAGGCAGTTATAAGCCAAGCGCAACACTTCTTGCAGGATGCTGGTTTGGAACGGAGGACAGTTCCTCTTCCGAAACGCAACAATTTACACTTGAACTACTGATAGACATATAACATATTTAACCGGCACAGATTATTAAAAACAACAAAATAAATTACCATAGCTATGCAGAAGACACGCAGATATACTGTATATTACAATGTCACCAGGAAACCAAGACCGTGTTCAGGGTCTTCGTAATTGCACTGAGGAGATTAATGACTGACTGACTGACAAAACTTTCACCAGCTAAACAAAAAGAAAACCGAGTTCATTGTTTTTTGACCCAAAGAGAAATTATCAGAGGTTACCACAGTGCTCCAATCTATACACCTTAGTACTACGAACCAGGCCTGAAATCTGGGTGTACTGATGGACCCAGACCTAAATTTGGAAAAACATATCAAAGCTATGACAAAGTCACCCTACTATCACCTGAAGAGTATATTTTCTTCTTTTCCTTTCGGCTTGTCCCTTTAGTGGTCGCCACAGTGTGTTATCTTTTTCCATCTAAGCCTATCTCGCGCATCCTTCTCTCGAACACGCACTGTCCTTACTCACAACATCCATCAACCTTTTCTGTGGTCATCCTCTCGCTCTTTTGCCTGGCAGCTCCATTCTCAGCACCCTTCTACCAACATATTCACTCTCTCGCCTCTGAACATGTCCAAACTAAGTATGCTCTCTCGAACCTTGTCTCCAAAACATCCAACTTTGGCTGTCCCTCGAATGAGCTCATTTCTAATCCTGTCCAACTTATTCACTCCAAGCGAGAACCTCAGCATCTTAATTTCTGCTACCTCCAGTTCTGCTTCCTGTTGTTTTTTTAGAGCCACCGTCTCTAATCCGTACACCATGACCAGCCTCACCACTATTTTATAAACTTTGATACTCTTCTCTCGCATTGAACACCAGACACCTTCCGCCAACTGTTTCACCCGCTTGGACCCATTTCTTCACTTCTTTACCACACTATCCATTGCTCTGTATTGTTTACCCCATGTATTCAAAGTCATCCACCCTCGCTATCTCTTCTCCCTGGCTACTTAATTACTTTACTTCTGTCCTTAGTCTAGCCTCTACTACTCTTTCCCATAACTTCATCGTATGGCTCATCATCTTTATTCCTCTATATCATAGGTGTCAAACTCTAGCCCGCGGGCCACATTTGGCCTGCAGCGTAATCATATTTGGCCCGTGAGGCAATTTCAAATTAATATTAGAGCAGGCCTACCGGTATTACACGGCGGCAGCGGTGTAATGCCACATTCACCGCTTATGCTACAAATCCCATGATGCTCTGCTGTTGTTTTGGCACGTCAAAAAAACGCGACAGAGGTAGACACGCCCCCTCCTCTGTGTCAGTAATGTCTATGGTAGCGGTCATGGATGTATTAAGAAGATAGTGATCTGTCTTCATGCACACTCCTTCGTGTGTCCTTCCTTGATGGACTCCGTATCCCCGTTCCTCTCCCCCGGACCACACTGCGACCTCAAACTACAGCTGTCACTGTGTATTTCCATCGCTATCCTTAATCACTTTTACTTCCCGCATATCCTTCCCATCTCTATCCCTCTGTCTGGCCAACCACGAGAGATCCTTTTCTCCCTCTTTTGTATCCAACCTGGTGTACATGTCGTCGTCATATGCCTCTTGTTTAGCCTTCACCACCTCATCCTTTGCCCTACGTCGCATCTCAATGTATTATCTGACCCTCAAAGTTCCTTTGCTGAATGCCGTACTTACTCATCACTTCTTTATCGCGCCTCTTTCCTTCGCCAACATGTCCATTGAAATCTGCACCATTCACAACTATCTCTCTCTCTCTCTCTGGGATGCTCAGGATAACTTCATCTAGTTCCTTCCAAAATTTCTCTTTCAACTCTGGGTCACATCCTACTTGTGGGGCATAGCCGCCAATTACATGATTAACAATACCCTAAATTTCAAATTTCAGCCTCATCACTTGATCTGATACTCTTTACATCTCTAAGACATTCTTAGCCAGCTCTTCCTTTAAAATAACTCCTACTCCATTTCTCTTCCCATCGACTCCATGGTAAAATAATTTAAACCCTGCTCCCAAGTTTCTAGCCTTCCTCCCTTTCCACCTGCTCTCTTGGATGCACAATACATCAACCTTTCTCCGAATCACCATGTCAACTAACTCCTGAGCTTTTCCTGTCATAGTCCCAACATTCAAAGTCCCTACACACAGTTGTAGGGACTGTGCATGCCTCTTGTTCTTCTGCAGACCAAGTCATTTTCCTCCTATTTTTGTCTTCGACCTACATTATCTGAATTTCTACCAACGCCTTGGAGATTAACAGTGCCGGGAGCAGCCTAACCGTTATGTAAGTCATTTGATGAATGCTTATATATGTTTGAACGATCATATTGTGTACATTTTGAAAACAGAATGTCATTTATTTATAGATGTACTAGATATCTTTTATTCATAATACAATTTATAAAACTTGCACGTTAAAATTGGTGCTCATCCTTTGATCATCCTTTAATCATGTCTGCAGCTCCCAGACACCTTGCTATTTTTCAGTCTTTTCATTCTGTCAAATCAATTGCCTGATCTTAGGGACAAATTGATGTATAATTGTATTAAAATAACCATCACAGAAATTCCCAGCCTCACATTTCTCCCCGCACATTCTTACTTCCTACCTGCACCACAAGTTTGACTTGCTTTGCGATTATCTATTCAGCCCATTTGTAGTTAAGCTCTCTGCATTTTTTCCCGGTAGTTTTCACATTTCTATTTAAATACACTTTCAAAAAAATTCATCTTCCTATCATGCTTTCTGTGATTTTGAGTTTAATAGTAAAATCAAGGACTCATTTAATTCCTGTAACAACCTTCAGTTTATGAGACAGAGATTTTTCATCACTTTTCCCGTCATGGTCATTCCCCGGTTTACGGCTATGCGACCCTGAGAACGCCCGATCTCGTCAGATCTTGGAAACTTAGCGGGTCTGGCCCTGGTAAGTACTTGGATGGGAGGTGCTGTAAGCTCCTCCCCCTGGCTAAAATGCAGAGGGGTTGCTTCGGGAAGAGGATCGGGCATAAAACTGTGCCAAACTAATATGTGTACATCTGAGATGACACACTGTGGCGACCCCGAATGTGTTAAGCCAAAAGGAAGAGGAGAAGAAGGGTGTGGTCATTTCCCAGTCTCGTACGCACCTAGTTCTGTGAGCAGCTTCCCCAGCTGTGCCTTTTTTGTGCTAATTACTCCATGCATATATACCTCATAATATCTATGGGCTCACCTACTATAAGAGGGGCCATAAGGGTCGGGTGCAATGTGAGCTGGGCAGTGGCCAAAAGCGGGGACATTGGCGATCCGATCCCCAGCTACAGAAAGTAGCTCGAGGGACATGGAATTTCACCTCTTTGGCAGGTAAGGAGCCCGAGTTCCTGCGTGAGGTCGAGAAGTTCTGACTAGATATAGTCGGACTCGCCTCTACACACCGCTTGGGCTCTGGCACCATTCCTCTTGAGAGGGGTGGACTCTGTCCCACTCTGGCGTTGCCCACGGTGAGAGATGCCAAGCAGGTGTGGGTATACTTAATATATATACTCCATCATTCTGTTGGGGGACTTGAATGCCCAATTGGGCAATGACAGTGAGACCTGGAAGGGTGTGATTGGGAAGAACGCCCCCCCCGATCAGAACCCAAGTGATGTTCTGTTACTTGACTTCTGTGCTCATCACGGATTGTCTGTAATAAATACCATGTTCAGGCATAAGGGTGTCCACATGTCCAATTGGCACCAGGACACCCTGGGTCGCAGTTCGATGATCGACTTTGTGGTTGTGTCATCAGACTCGCGACTCCATGTCTTGGACAATTGGGTGAAGAGGAGGTGGAGCTCTCAAATGATAACCACCTGTTGGTGCGTCAGCTCCGATGGTGAGGGAAAATCCCGGTCAGACGTGGCCAGCCCAAACGTATTGTGAGGGTCTGCTGGGAATGCCTGGCAGATTACCCTGTCAGAAGGAATTTCAACTCCCACCTCTGAAAGAACTTTGCTCACGTCCCAGAGGAGTCGCGGGACATTGAGTCCGAGTGGACAATGTTCCGCGCCTCCATTGCTGAGGCAGCCGACCAGAGCTGTGACCGTAAGTTGGTTGGTGCCTGTCGTGGTGGCAACCCGTGAACACGTTGGTGGACAACGTTGGTGGTGAGGGAAGAAGTGGCTGGGAAAGGGAAGTCTGGGTATCTCTGATGAAGCCACTTCCCCTATCGTGATCAGGAAAAGGGGTAGAAAATGGATGGATATATACATCGTGTCTCATTCTGTTTGTTGCTAGTTTGTTGTCCGTCGTTGTCACGTTCCATCATTTCTTGTTCCACGCCTTTGACTCATTGTAGCTCGGCCTTGCCTTATTTTTTTATCTTGACTTTTTCCCTCACAATTTGGATACTGTTGCCTTTTGGACGACCTTCCTGCCAACCTTTGTGTGCTATTAAATCCTCTTCTCTAATTGCACCTTGTCTCTTGACCGGTGCATTTGACTTCTATCCGAGGTTCTGCCCATGACACAAAAAACTTGCAACAATATGGACCGAGTAGACTCAGACCCAGAGCGTAAAGCCCTTCAGGGTCAGGGACAACACATTACGAAGCAGGATCAACAACTTGCTGGCTTCCATTTTCATCTTAAGGGACTTTCTGTGCCCCAAGATATCATGATGAGACAGGTGGCCAAAGAGTGTCCTCCTCGGTATATTCTGAAGAAGAAGGTCACTGACAGAGTGCCCTATGTAGCCAAGTTACCAACATTTCCTCGCGAGTCAGTAGCATACAGTACAAGACATGACGTCTTAGTGTATTACCAACAGTCACTTTGGAAACGATGGTCCCAGCTCTTTTCAGGTTATTGACCAAGTCCTATCGTGTAGTCCTGTCTGATTCCTCACTTTTCTAAAGATCATTGGGACCCCCCGAGGCTATATCTTGCATAAGGCTCCACTCCGATTGAGCTTGAGCGTCATGTTTAGCTTCTTCCATTTTCTAATGATTGCTCCAACAGTGGACCTTTTTTCACCAAGCTGCTTGGCAATTTCTCCATAGCCCTTTCCAGTCGTGTGGAGTTGTACAATTTTGTCTCTGGTGTCTTTCGACAGCTCTTTGGTCCTGTCCATGTTACAAGTTTGAGTCTTGCTGATTGTATGGTGTGGACAGGTATCTTTATGCAGCTAACGACCTCACACAGGTGCATCTGTTTCAGAACAATACATAAAGTGGAGAAGGACTTTTAAAGGGGGACCCAGCAGGTCTTTGAGGGTCAGAATTCATAGTCAGATGTTCAAATACTTGCAGCTGTATCACACAAATAATCGTTAAAAAAATCATACATTGTGATTTCTGGATTTTTCTTTTTAGATTATCTCTCTCACAGTGGACATCCACTTATGATGAAAATTTCAAACCCCTCCATGATTTCTAAGTGGGAGAACTTTCAATATAGCAGGGTGTTCAAATACTCATTTTCATCATTGTATATATTGCAGTTGTTCCAACAGTGCACCTTTTTTCACCAAGCTGCTTGGCAATTTCTCCATAGCTCTTTCCAGCCGTGTGGGGTTGTACAATTTTGTCTCTGGTGTCTTTGGACAGATCTTTGGTCTTGGCCATGTTACAAGTTTGAGTCTTACTGATTGTATGGGTTGGAGAGGTGTCTTTATAAAGCTAATCTGATTCTGATTCAGGAAAATACATGGAGTGGAGGTGAACTTTTAAAGGCGGACTCAGCAGGTCTTTGAGTGTCAGAATTCTAGCTGATAGAAAGTTGTCAGAGAAGTGTTCCAAGGCTATGTCCCTTCCTCCGCATAGGCTGTATGACTGTGATTGACTTGTTGTGCATGGGAGATTATGTTCTTTTACAGATATGGAACACTAAGCCAAGTATGTGGACGAGTCACTGGCCATCTTATTTGTCATTCATCATGCCCGTTAGAAGTGGGATTCTTCATTGTGGATAAGAAAGACAAGACACTGCCTCTCTGATTACTCTGATTACCGGGGTTTAAAAAAAATAACGGTGAAAAACAGGTACCCCCTTCCCGTCATCTCCACCGCCTGAGAGCTCCTAAAGGGGGCTAAGGTTTTCACCAAGACTGATTTACGAAAAGTAGAACACCTTGTCAGGATTATTGAGAGGGATAAATGGAAAGCAGTATTCGTGTCATGGGCATGGCCAGACACTGCCCTGTGCATGGCTGCCTACAAATTAATGTTTTTCCCACCCACCCCCCCACCCCAAACCGACAAAAGTTAAACATGCTAACATTGCGGAACTTGTAAACGAGAAAGTTTTCTGTGGGAATGAAAATACCTCATTCAGTCTTGTATTTGCAGCAGTGAGTGAGTGACAGGCTTTACTGATGCTCGCATTTTATCCATTTCAAATAATCACTTTGCAGAAGCTCTTGGAGAAACTAATTTTTCGACGGACAACCGACACGGGAAACTTGCAGAGCGACCATGCTGGTCTCAGGGCCACAGTCGCACCAAGGAGAGCCCACTAACAAAGCACATGGGCTATCTCCTTGGAAGGGCGGTTGATGGTTGCTATGTAGCAGGCAAGCCGAGGAACCAGAGATATTGCTTTGGAGAGATAAAGATGTGGAAGTTGCATTGAACGACAACAGTACATCTTGTGTAGTTTATATGTCTTCTCTCCAATGCGAGATCTTTGTTGACATGCACTGCAGCAATATGATTGGCTGGTCCATCGCCAGATGACGCATTGACGCTGCCATCTTGGCTAACTCTCTACTTTGTTCTGGTGCACACAATACTTTGCCTCATTTTTATTATGAGGGGAAAAAAGTCATGCATTTTATGAACAGAAAGAAAGACATACAGACTAAACTGAAACAGCCAAGCAGAATCGCAACATGATTTTCAAAAACTGGTCCACCCCTAATATATACTGGAACCTTGTTTCACAGTTTTCTGTTCCATGTTTCCATTCACAAATATTTGCAAACTGTGGTAATGTTTCTCGTGAATCATGCTATTAATCCATTTCATATGTATCTTATTTCTCTTAATTTTATTAGTGTGCGGTTAAACATGTACAGTACATAACAGGAGACCCAAACTATTTGCGGGGGATAGGGACTGGGCTGATTATTATATTGTTGAGAACACAAAATATATCCATTATTATAGTGTATTATAATATTCAATTGCATTGGGAGGGCATTTTATGCCATCTGGAAAAAGCAACTGCTAAGTTAAGAATTACAAGAATACAGAAAAAATACCTTTTTGACAGAAAAACAAAAAGTATTTTTAAACCGGTTTCCTCTCACATCCTAAAAACATCTATGATAGGTTGAATTGAAGACTGTAAATCAGGGGTGCTCAATGCGTTGATCGTGATCAACTGGCAGTTTTGGTTGATTACAAAAAAAGTCGTCGGCCTATCATCCATCCCATTGCTTGATTCAGGTGTACCCAATACGTGGATCGCGTCACATAGATTGGTTGACAGTCGGCTTGACCAATCCTGGCCTTTTCTGACATTTGTTACTGTGCATGTGCACATAAGGTGCATCGTAGCAAGTTGGCAAGTCTTCCTATTCATGACTCATGTCAACTTCCAGTATTCTTGTGAAAATCTGTACCGAAACTTCAAATTGTCAATATAAATGATAGAGATATTACAAGCGTTTTTGTTCCCAAACAACAATTTTTGAAAACCCCAATACCTTTGATTTCTGATTCCAAAAGAAGTTCATACATTTTGTGTAAATACAATGAGGCAATTAAACACTTTTATTGGTTTCACAGTTATAAAGGCCCTCTGAAGCAAACGAAGTACAATGTGGCCTGTGACAAAAAATGAACGTGACACCCCTGCTCTAAGGTGTGACTGTTGAGGGAGTACCTTGCTTCTCACCTGAATATAACTAAGATAGGCTCCAGCATGGGTTAGGGTTACCTCGGTGTTCGTCAAATGGATAAATGGAAGATTGATCATACAGAAGATCAAGCTAGCCTCTTTCTCATTTGAGCTATCTAAAGGTTTGAGTTTATCCAGCCAACCTGCCTTTGTGTCCCAGTGTGGAATATCTGATGCTGCTGAGTGAGCTGAAGGGCTGAGCTGCAAATCTCAGTGGGCAGAGAGACAACCTCTGCAGGCGACAAGTTCTCCTTCTGACTGAAGGCGCACAGTCTGATAACTGCAGCTTTCAGCCAGCAAGACTGCAGAAGCACACGTATCAAAAACATGTGAAAATTAATTCACATATTTAATTTCCATAACAGCAAATATTACATGTTCAGTTGATACAATTAAGGTTCTTCTGACAAGTAAAAAACCGGGACAGCCTCTATCCTACTCTTGCACTTATCTTGTGTCTCTCAGTTATATGTGTTGCACTTGATCCCCCCCCCCACACACACACACACACAGAATATACTCATTCATACATTTCACGCATTTTTACAGTATTTCGGTTTATTTATCATATTTGTCATATAAATCATTTAGTTTGTATTTTCATCTTCAATAAAATCCATTTTTCCTGCAAGCACAAAGGAATTCTATAACGCATGTATGTGTAGATGGAAAAGTGGAACACGAGTTCATCAGCACCGCAAAGCAATGTTTTATGAAAAAGGGGGTCTAAGGGGGTTTTGGAATTGTTGCAGACATGCGACATCTGTGTGTGATGGTGGGGCTGGTGGGGCTTGGGGGTAAGCTCTTATTGCTCTAAATCCCACTTCCACTGGAACGGCTAGTATAAGAGAGGAGGAATTGTCAGGGAGATGAAACGAGAAGGGCCTCGTTCCCAGTGCAAAGCTTTCTGTGCACAAAAACAAAACAATAAAAAATATCATTTAAAAAAAAACATCCTGCCGTACACACACTCATATGAAAATGTGTTACTGTTGTGTGGCAAAAAAGTACACTTACACATTTGTATTTAAAAATAACATTCATTATTACAGCCTACCACCATACAAATTTTAAATGGCTCATCGTCATTTTGACATGAACATGAAACAAGATGAAAATGACAGGCGGCACGGTGTATCAGCTGGAAAGCATTGTCCTCACAGTTCTGAGGTCCTGGGTTCTATCCTTGACCCGCCTGTGTGGAGTTTGCATGTCTTCCCCGTGCCTGCGTGGGTTTTTTACGCGCACTCCAGTTTCCTCCCACATCTCAAAATCTTGCAACATTAATCGGAGAAAAAATAAAAACCATTGCACTCACTGTCATCAAGTCTTCCTGCTAAGTGTCTTGAGTGACATGTGTTTAGTTGAATCCTTGTAAGAATGTTCACCTTGACTAATCTGTGGTACACAAATCCTGCCCTCCATCTCTTTTGTTAACAGTTCTATTACTGACTGTGTTAACAGAAATAAATACATTAAATATATACAATTGTTTTTTCTTCTTAATTGTATAAATGGTGGGTTGGTGAGCGGTGCCCCTTTTTTGGGCTTGAGGACCTGCCACCAAAAATGTCTATGCATGTGCCAGTAAGTTAGGCTCTCAATCCGAATGCTTTAGTGGGTTTCCAAACGTGATTTGACTTGCTATCCATCCATCCATTTTATTATCCTTACAAGGGTTGTGAGGGTGCTGGAGCCTATCCCAGTTGTCATTGGGCAAAAGGCGCGGCAGACCTTGAACTGGTCGCCAACTCATCGTAAGTACATGAAGACAGATAACAGTCGCACTCACAATCACACCTAGGGGCAATTTAGAGTGTCCAATGAATGCATGATTTTGGGATGTGGGAGGAAACTGGAGTGCCTGGAGAAAATCCATGCAGGCACAGGGAGAACGTGCAAACTCCACATAGGCAGGGCCGGGAGTGAACCCGAGTCCTTGACTTCCTAGCCTTTCTACATTAACAAAGATTACGCCTCCTCACTAACCGCCTCAGATTTGGTGGGATGCTCAGTCAAAACAGGTGTCACAAGAAATGTCTCCACAACCCCTAATATTTTGGATAAAATCTTGATAAAACCACATGCACAAACACACACACACACGTACACGCACACGTACACGCACACACACTTTTTCAATAAATGGATTATTCCATGAAAAATCCACAAAAACAGGAACAAAAATAACTACAATAATCACTGCAGTGGCCTTTTCTAGTTTAAATATTACACTGGTGAGTTTATCCACCCACCAAAAATGAACAAAAGCCTAAATGTTTTGTTTCTGCTAAAATTTAACGTCTTGTCATATAAATCATTTAGTTTGTATTTTCATCTTCAATAAAATCAATTTTTCCTGCAAGCACAAAGGAATTCTATAACGCATGTATGTGTAGATGGAGAACTGGAACACTGGCTGGTGTGGGGTTGTATGCTCAATAGTACAATAAGATCCATCTGCTGGGGGTAACTTAATAATGAAGAGTGCTCATGGTTTCCCCACGCACCCATGTCATAACGCCCCTCCCCCTCCAACCATGGGGCATGCCCCCTAGTTTGAAAACCACAGCATTATTTCATCACCACTTTTAATAAGAGAATTGGATATGGTAATTATTACTGGATTAAACCAACTCAATAATGACTGAAAACTAAAAGACGAGGAAAGGAAAAAAATAATTCATTTTTTAAGAACCATTAAAACAAAAAATGACAAAATCAATAAAGATTAGATCTTTTAACTTTTTTATCTTTTAACATTTAACACAGAGCTCTGGTATGATTTTATTGAACAAGTCAGGCAGCAAATCTTTTAACTTTCTTAAAGTTAATGTGTGATGAAGATTAAATATTACATCAACCATAAACAGGGCAGGCGGCACGGTCGTTCAGATGCATAGGGTTGGCCTCCCAGTTCTGAGGTACAGGGTTCAATCCCGGCCCCGCCTGTGTGGAGTTTGCATGTTCTCCCCGTGGATCTGTGGGTTTTCTCCAGGCACTCAGGTTTCTTAACACATTTAAAAAATATGCAACATTAATTGGACACTCTAAATTGCCCCTCGGTGTGATTGTGAGTGTGGCTGTTTGTCTCCATGTGCCTTGCAATTGGCTGCCAACCAGTTCAGGGTGTACTTTGACTCTCTGTGTTCCCCCTAAAGATCAGTTTCATATGTCATTAAATATTTAAAAAAAACACTTTATTATGTTTTATGTGTGCTTTTGAGTTTAATAAGGAGACCTATGTCTTTTCGGACTTGAATTTAAAAAAATGTAGTACACTATAGATTTTGAGACTGATAATAGGTTTGTCGTCGCTGTTCCTAGGTTTTAGTTGTAGAAAAAATGACATGGTGCCCTTTACGAGGAAAAATAGCTTGATTTATAATGTTGAGCCTCAAATTACGCTAAACTCGAAGCAACACAGGCATCGCTGCTTTGATATATTTATTTCTAGAATAAATTACATTTCATCCACAATCCAGCATATTCTACAGATGCGCAAGTCTGAAAATGTACGCTTTACTGACTCTTCTGCCATCCAGCTAATTCTATAATTTGCTCACCTCGTCATTTATGCTCTCTGAATGGAGAAACCCTGAAGTGTGGGCATTCTCCCTCATATCTGTCTGACTGCGCCTTCTGCCAAAGACTTACGCATATTTCCTCATCCGCACTCCGGAGGCTGTTGTAAGTCAAGTGCTCTGGGAAAGTGATACATCATATAACATGTTTTGATTTCCTCCCATGGTCTGACCTTCCGACGACTAGGGTCAGTCAATCACCTGACGTGAAGTCACAGTCAAGGAAAGATCTGGCCCATTGTTCTAAGTGGCACATTATAGCAATTGAAGTAGGAACCACAAAATATTATATCATATCATTTGTCAAAGACACATTTTTCATCCACATGCAAGAAGCAATTTCACTTCAAACATACTTCATGGACGCTTTGGGCTTTTCTGAAAGCATCACTCACAACAATTTCCGTCATCCTTATTGGCGCGATGGTGTTTTCGATTTGGAATAGAATCACCTCACTCGCTTTCCGATAGCCCAGACGCTGGCTGTCCAAAGGTGCATTATCACCTATCCATTCATTTTCTAGACTGCCGATCCTCACTTGTGATGGAGACTATCGCAACTATCTCCAGGCGAAAGGCATGGTACACCCTAAAACGGTCACCAGTCAATTACAAGGTGGAAAAACAAACAAAGAACCATTTGCGCTCACACCAGGCAGGGCAAGGATTTGACGCTCAGCCCTGAGAACTGTAAAGCAGATGTGCTAACCAGTCCATTACTGTGCTGCCTGGTCCTAAGACCAGTATTCTGAATAAACTGAATGTATTGCGCTGTCTTTATTTATGTTTCATGGGTGAGTACATCTGAGTCACAGTTCTGAGTTCTTAGGCTCCAACTCTGTTGCATTTGTATGTTCATCCTGTGCCTACATGGGGTTTCTCAAGCCTATTCAATCATAAGCAAAGTATTCTAATTAAATTAAATTTATTGTACTGTATTTATTTAAAGGGCTATGGTGGACAACTGGTAAGCACAACTGCCTCATAATTTTGAAGACCCAGATTCAACTCCACTATGTCTGTGTGGGTCTTCTCCTGGTACTTCAGTTTCCTTCCACGTCACAAAGTATGCTTTGCTGGTTAATGGAAAACTCCAAATTCCCATGGCAGTGTGAATGTCAGTGTGAATGATTGTTTGTCTATATATCTCCTGGAATGGCTGAAACCAGTTAAGGGTGTACTTCGTCTATCACCCACAGTCAGCTGAGATATGTTCCAGCACACCTGCAACCCTAGTGAGGATAAATTGGTATGGAAAATGAAAAAAATTATGAATTAATTTATTTTACAGAGAATAAAAAATTCACTCTCCTTCAAAGTAGCAGTCTCTCGAGCGATGCTTAAGTTCCGTATCTACTATATTAATACAAATACTATTGATTCTAGATTTAAATTGTCAACATATTTTCCAAATCAATTTCTATGCATATCACACGTCTCAGAGAAACTCCATTTACCAGTTATTCTAGCCTACCCCTGACTTTAGTCACGCCTCTTGGGTGGTACGCCAGGCACGTAAAAAGATTTATGCATAAACAGGAGAATCCTTCTTAGTATTAGTCAGTTCCTGTTGTGTTTTGACATGGTGTTAATTTGTGAACGGTATCAGTTTTTCTCTCAGAATAAGACCATAAATCAGGAAGTGATATGTTAACAATGTAAAAATTGATATAATTTTTCAGTGTACTCATATGATGATATTGTCACATGAAAGTCGAGGTCAAAGTAAAGGGGAGTGCAAACAGTGGTGGTATATCTAACAAGAATCAAGAAGTGGAATAGCTTCTCACCAATAATGATTTAGCATTTGTTTCTGTCCACAAAAATACTTCAACCACGGTGCAACTTTCCAAATCCCAAGTCCTCAAAAATTAGCTACTGCCACCCCAAGTGTCTGGCTTCACATTATCATCCATCTGGTGAAACTGTATATTTATCAGATGCTGTATGAAATCTGATGACACGGTAGCTCAGCTGGAAAGCGTACAGTTCTGAGGTCCCGGGTTGAATCCCGGACCCGCTTGTGTGGAGTTTACATGTTCTCCCCGTGCCTGCATGAGTTTTCTCCAGCCCCCCCACCCCCCCACCCCCCCCCCCCCCACCTCCCCACAAAATGCATTAATTGGACACTCTAAATTGGCTCTAGGTCTGATTATGAGTGTGGCTGTTTGTCTCACTGTGCCCTGCGATTGGCTGGCAACCAGTTCAGGGTATACCCTGCCTCGTGCCCGTTGACATCTGGGATAGGCTCCAGCACTCCTGTGACCCTAGTGAGGTTAAGTGGCTAAGAAGATGGATGGATGGATGGATGGATGGATGGATGGATAAAATCAACAGTTGAAGAGATCGCTTTCACCAGGACAGTGGGATAGTAATAATTTTTCAATAAGGTTTATTTACTTAGCTTTTCCTAGTCTCAATTTACATATGTAAACTACATACCAAGCTCAAATGAGCCTTCATCTGATGTGATCATCACTGAAGTATATTAATGACAGGGGGAAACAGCTCCCATATCGGATATGGTCGGCTCATTTTAACCATTACACTCCTGTCCAGGACCTACATCGGCCAAAATAATGATCTCTGGAATTTCCTCCATATTTCACCTAAGTTAAAGGAAGACTCTCCCCAAAATTCCTATGTACAATAAACCCTCCAATGTGAAGTAAAATTATTATTACATATATTTTGGACATTAATTGAAAAAAAAAATGAAACTAAAGAATATTTTTGAAATCCAAGCAAAATCTGGATGTGTGCCAGCTTTCACAGCCAAACGCGAAAGAAGCATCCTTGACTCCGCCCCTGACGTCTGCGGTGCTTAGCATTACAGACCATTCGTTCTAGCGAAGCCAAGATGCCGACATGTTGTCCAACAAAGCTGAGAAAAGCACCCAAATTTTTCCTTCTTTACCCTCCCATGGAGTTAACATGACAGGATAAAGCTGTGGCTGTCACAGTTGAGGCCCGTTTACCAGTAGGGGAAATTTGCACAGATCTAATCACAACCAACCACAACTACTGGTTATTAGCTGCTTAGTTATAGCCTCTCGTGCTAATACTGTATAAGCAACAACATATTTTATAATCCCGGACTTCCGTGTGTGGAGTTTGCATGTTCTCCCCGTGTCTGCGTGTGTTAAAACGTGCCTCCTGCCCATTGACAGCTGGTAGAGGCTCCAGCATTCCTGCAACTATCGTGCACCTAAGAAAATGGATGGATGGATATATATGTGTAAGCACACAACACTTCCCGGTTAGTATTTACGGTGATGCATGCATGCAAACCTCCCTGGCCCCCCTGCCCCCACCAGTGCCGCCGGTGGATCGTGACAAGCTTTGCTGCTTGAAAAGTACAACATGGTGTTAAAAAAAAAAGTCTGGCCACCTGCTATATATTCTCTACATCTTAACCAACTCCTCAGAAAAGTAACAAATCTCCGCCATCCATGTAATGTGACTGTTACTGTTCGTCGTCAACACCACGCTCCTCCCACACGTCAAATTCCACGTGTGTGTATTCTGGCTCAAACGCTTGAACATTGTTATTTTTGTTTTGTTTGCTCAATGGCGGGTGTAGTAATCGCACCGAGCATTGACTCGTTATACTCGCTTTGTTGGCTCTGAGCACACAACACTTCCTGGCTACTATTTAAGGTGATCCGCGCGTAGGGTGGAAGGAATAGTTAGTACGAACTGATGACTTTTCAAATAAAGCCAGCTTTGAGGATAAGTAATTGTAATGTCAGTATTAACTAAACTCTAGATAGAGTTTACAACATCTGAGTGTCCAAAATTTCCCAGCATCCAACTGACAGCTGCAAAACCACTCTATCTAAAGTAAAGGATTATAAATCTCAATATACTGTAAACGACGCTAAATAGCAAGACACATTTGGATTGCCCCAACTGAATGTATCACACAAGCTGCAAGAATCCTCTTATGCTGAGATGGACTGAATGGTAGAGAGAAGAAAACTGGAGTACTAGTGAATGACATTAACTATTGTACTTGTGTGGGTTAATGTGTTGTTGAACCCTTTTTACTTCTACCAAAACGGCACATCAGTGGCCAAATTTTTTGATCCTGGGATCCTGGGATTTCCTGGTTCCTAGTCCTGGCCTTATCGGAGGTCTGTTTCGACATCCCAATTCAATCATGCCCTGTCTTTTATTATTTTATGAATGTCAGCATCTATGGATATTGACGCATCCATTTCAGAAAGATCCTCATCTGTCTGTTGGTTGATAACCTGAACTTAAGTTTCCAGTAAGCCTGACAGTGCCAAGGCAAAGGGGTGACAAGGTGAGTAGATCCGATCCTTCACACCACAGTCGCTGTTTAATTGAATTACATTTTCTTCCATCTCTCACACTCCTTTCCAGGTCCCTCCTACGGTGGCTGTAAAATGCAAAACACAAAAACAAAGCAGAAACACCCCACTCGCCCTCGTAATTCCTTCATTTTTAAAATTGTCTTGCTGGGACAACAGAGGATGAGCTCGGTAATGAATGTTCCCAAGACAGCTGAAAAGACAGAGTCATTAGAGTACCAATCTCTCTCCATGTGTCAGCCGTTTGATTGAGCAGTAATACAGGGTGTATCTTGGCTCTCATTCCTTGTCAGATAGACAGGCTTGAGTTGTCTGCAAACCTACATTGGATTGGAGTACTCTCTACAGTGGATGGATTGTGTGAAATGATTGATGCACATGCCTTTGTGGATACACTTCACAATCATGCCAGGAAGAGCCCAGATATTTATAAAGAAGAATTGCTATCTATGAGCATTCATTGATATAATTACCTTCAAAATGTCTCCCACATAATTTACGATCTGTAGCGCCAATTTTAAAATTAATTTCATGTTTCAGTTGATGGGTAAAATACCACTGCAATTTTGTTATATAAAATTGAGCAATGCACTACAGCTAATTTGGAGTGACGTACAGCATATGTTTTTACAGTACATCAGAAAATAAATGGTTATGGTAATGCTTAGTTATCTTTTTTGGTGGCTAAAGCCAAGCACCAGTACAAACAGCAGAGCACTGAGGCTTTAAAGGGCAATATTCAAGTATTTTGACAGTCCCAAATTAAACAGCTACAAATAAATCTCCACACTTCTTTCACATTCAAAGGGCCATACTGTGTGACAGATAGGACTCTGACCAATTAGGCCCACCTCTCTTCAAGGAGCAACAATGGGCCACAAAGAGCTGTCTCTTCAGGGCTGAGCTGTGGATGAATTCAATGGAGACAGCAGCTGGCACAGAGAATCAGTCTGAAGACAGATGGACACCAATCACACATATTCCGTTATTCAAGAATGACCACACTGCAGGCTTTTTTTTTTTACTACATTTAAAATATCAAAGAAAAAAACAGTGGAACAGTGTTTAATTTCTTCTGTGACCCTGTTTGTAACCCGAGGTGTAAAAGAACCGTAGAGCATTGTCCGTACAGTTCTGAGGACCAGGGTTCAAATCCCGGACCCCCATTTTATGCAGTTTGCATGTTCTACCCGTGCCTGCGTGGGTTTTCTACATGCACTCTGGTTTCCTCCCACATCCCAAAAACATGCAGCATTAATTTGACACTCTAAATTGCCTCTATGAATGATTGTGAGTGCGACTGTTGTCTTCTCTAAGTGCCCGGCGATTGGCTAGAAACCATTTCAAGGTGTACTCTGTCTCCTCCCCAGTGACAGCTAGGATAGGCTCCAGCACTCCCTCAACCCTCGTGAGGATAAGCGGCTTAGAAAATGAATGCATGAATAAATGAATGAACCAAACAATATTATTCTTTTCTTATTCTCTTGTATCACACGTATTTCTAGGTTCTGTTAAACATACTGTAGGTGGCGTGTGATTATCCAATCCAAGCAAATCATTGGCTCAACCACATTGCCAATCAAGCTCTAGTCAAAATTAGAGGCAATTAAACAATATTACATCACTATATATCTCTGGGCATCATACTCATCACAAATACGTCACTTTTTTTTTTCTGTGTGCCACATCTCACCATGAATTCCCTCTAGCTTTAGCTCCCACTTCCATTGTGGCTGCTCTTGCTTTTTCTTTTTTTTTGGAAGCTCAATTTTTGGACCTCATAAGCCCTCCCACCCCCACTCTTCTTCCCTCTCCCCCATAGCCTTTATTCCTTGTTCGCCATGCATGCCCATCCCCCACCCACTTCTCTTTCATCCCATCCTCCTCGCAAGCCCACCCACCTGCCTTTGTAGTGCCAGTGTTGCCAATACAGTGTATTGCATTTGTGTGTGCGTGCATGCGTGTGTGTCTGTGTGTGTACGTGTGTGTGTTCATAATAAAACAGTGCTATATGATTACATTTTGAGAGGATGCATTTTTGCCACAGCCTCCAACTTTTTTATATAATATATATATATATATATATATATATATATATATATATATATATATATATATATATATTATATATATATATATATATATATATATATATATATTAATCTTGGGAATTACTACATGTGTATAGTAAAAATAATCATCATCATAATCATTAATATGTTTTTAAATTACCATTTTTGTTACTGTATATTTCTAATCATTTGAAATATAATTTCAATTCACCAAGAATGAATTATTCTATTGAATTAAATATTTCATTAACCATAATCATCCCATGTACTGTTCTTCACCTTAGTAAGTTTCGTTCGGCTTGTCCCTTTCGGGGTCGCCACAGCGTGTCATCTCAGATGAACGCACATATGTTTGGCACAATTTTTACGCCGGATGCCCTTCCTGACGCAACCCTTCTCACCTTAATTTACTTAATTTAAAAACAAGTGGCGACACTGTGGTGGAATGGTTAGAGCATCTGCGTCATACTTCTGAGGAAGTGGGTTCACATCCCAGCCCCACTCATGTGGATTTTGTATGTTCTTCAGGCTGTGTGGGTTTCTACGGGCACACCGGTTTCATCCCACTTCCCATAAGCATGCATGCTTGGTTAATTTGAGACTCTAACCTGCCTGTAGTTGGGAATGTGAGTGGAAATGGTTGTTTATATGTTCCTTGCTATTCGCTGGCAACCAGTTCAGGGTGTACACCACCTTCTGCCTGATTACATGTTGGATAGGCTCCAGCACTCTTGTGACCCTTGTGAGGCCAAGCGGCTTAGAAAATGGGTGGATGGATAAAAACTAGTGTTCTCTTTTAGTGAAGGGGTCGGCCATCTGGCAGGTGCTGTAATGAGGGTCATGACCTCTTGTCAACAACCACTCCCTGGTTTCCATGATTAACATTTTCACTTAAATTACAATCTGTGCTTTAATCTGAGGGAAAACACAATTGCAGCCTTATAGTGTGTATAGTGGAAGTGTACAAAGTCCAGAGGTTCCTATGGCAAAATTAAGCAAATCAGGTCACGAAAGACATCACTGACCAAGTCTTAAATCAAGTCATAATCCTCCTCAGTCACAACAAATATTTGAGTGATGTTTTTTCACTGATCATAACAGTAAGCATAGTATAACACCAACATAAATCATATTTACGTGTACATGTTACACGCACGCACACACACATAAACACACGTATCCATCCATCAATTTTCTTCACAGCTTATCCTCATGAGGGTCGCAGGAGTGCCAGAGCCAATCAGAGCTGTTAATGGGCAGGAGGCAGGGGACACTGATTGCCAGCCAATCGCAGGGCACATGGAGACGGACAACAGTCACACTCACAATCACACCTTGGGGTAATTTTAGAGTCTCACATTAATGTTGCATGTTTTTGGAATGAGGGAGGAAACCAGCGTTCCCGGAGAAACCCCACGCAGGGACGGGGATAACATGCAGAACCATAAACCAGTTACAAACTGTATTCCCGGTAAACGGGGGCATCAGAGATGTAGAGCAGGGATTTGTTCCTCTGTGCCTTTCATAGAAACATACTGAACCTCGACATTAATTTGTTTTGTCTGCATTAACACAGTTAAATGAATGGTGACCTGATTTTGTGCAGGCAGTGTGGGATCGATTCCCACTCAGCGATGGTGTGAATTTGTGACCTGCGACTGTCTAGCGACCAGTTCAGGGAGTAGCCCGTCTTTCTACGAAGTGAGCAGGGATAAGCTCCAGGACTTCCTTGACTTTCATGAGGACAAGAGGCTTGGAAAATGGTGACGTCAGCATGCCAGTGACAATTGTTTTCCACACAAAGGGGTGTTACACTTAGTCTTGGGTAATAAACTTTAGCCTCTGGTCATGGCTGGTAACATTCCACCTCTGTTTCACGTCTGACACTTAATTAGAACTTGAAAAATTCCCAGCTCGACTTCAAACCTGCATCCTCTAACGTCCCCTGACACAAGGGATGTAAGATGGAGAAAAATTGTGAAAATGCAAGATTAGGTGAACCAGTGAAAACTAGTCCATATCTCTCTTGCCAAGGCTATTATGTTGTGTGTTTACTAGGATAGGATATCAAGAATAAAGACCCGATTGGAATCGGAATGAGTGTTCCAGTTCTCCCAGAATCGTTAAAATTTAAAAATGTTGGTACCCAGTTGTGATGCCTAGTCCCGAAGAACAGTGTGGCAAAAATCAACGAACAAGAGTGTACACAAAAACGTGCTTATACCCAACAGTGGCGGACAAAAGTGTGTCTCATCTTTGTTAAAATTAATGACCAGTGACCTTCATGCAATGAGATTATATTGTGCAAATGACACTTTCGAGTCACTGATGGTGTAGTGGTACACACGCCTGCCTTTGGTGCAAGAGGCGTGGGATCGATTCCTGCTCGCTGATGCTGTTGATATCTGCCCTCAGTCATGAGAGTGAAAGAATAAAATATGCCAACATTAAGACAGTTAACAAGGTTGGTTGCACTTTTACACTGATATTTTTTAATATTTATTTTAATCTTCAAACCAACATAAGATCCGATGACAGAAAAAAAGCTTAAAATTTAGCTAAAACTTCACTGTACCAAATTTACATTAGAATGAATTGGGACAAAATTCACATAAATGTTGTCTCAAAGTATCACTAACATTAACTTTGTGCCTCATTGTTGTGAAGGGAAAGTAATCAACATTTTATTCATTTTGGTTCCATCCATTTTAAAATAAAAAACAGGTTTTGTATAAAGTACTTTTCATGGCAAAATAATGAGTTTTGGTGCATACACTTGAAAATAAAAGGCTTGCTCCAAGTTTAAATTTGTACCTAGAAACCATTTAATGTGATAAAACTGTCCCAATTAACCATTTTAACAATGCTGTATCTAACATTTAGCTGAAACATGAACTATAATTAAAAATAATTCATCCATCCATCCATCCATTTTCTTCTTCTTATCCTCATGAGGGTCACAGGGAGTGCTGGAGCCTATCCCAGCTGTCAACGGTCAGGAGGCGGGTTACACCCTGAACTGGTTGCCAGCCGATCGCAGGGCACATGGAGACAAAAAGTCACACTCACATTCACACCTAGGGGCAATTTAGTGTCCCACTGGGAGAACATGCAAACTCCACACAGGTGGGTCTGGGATTGAACCCTGGACCTCAGAACTGTGAGGCCAACGCTTTACCAGCTGAGTCACCATGCTGCCTTAAAAATAATTATCAATAATAATTAATATGAAGTCAATATGGAGAACTTGTCAAAGTCAAATGTTCATTTTAGTATTTCAGGAATGCATGCATGGTTTTAATTCATATTTCCTGTTTTCTCTGGCACCGGAGTGACAATTATTAGCAAAGTTTAGTTGAGGAATATATGGGACCTTGAAACACGACCATTTCAGCATGTTGCCGTTTTGTTGCCATTTAACTAATTTAGATTATCATTTCAGAATGTCTCATCCTCACCATGTCCTCATTGTGTTTGGTGTGACAGATTCAAGGCATGTGTTAGTCTATTACACACTGTAAAATTGGATTAGAGGAAGATTTAGGCCACTGTTACATGCCTGATGGGTCGGGATCTGCTCCCTACCCAACACCATCCGCACTCCTATTGTCTTTGAGTACTAGCCAGGTAATGAAGAGGAAAATTTAGATTCCCCATAACATATATCATCTATCTTTGAGGGTCACTCTGAGATCCCTTCCATTGATGAGATTTATATTAAACCCAAGATTAGTCATCCCAAAAGACTTATCTCTTACAAAATTTAACTACGGCCCTGTTCCATTTGTGTTTTTATGCAACAAGCCTCAAATCTCCTTTATACAGATGCACAATTGTATTTTCTTATCAATTTTGTCAGTTTTTTAATAGTCATGGTCATTGCCTTGAGAAATAAGCATCTCTAATTAAACTGATCATTTCATGAAATGGTCTTGCTGCAGATAAATCTCTTTCTTGTGTATTTAAATTCATATGCATGTGTGTGTGTGTTTTGTAATCTCAATTTGGAAATCTAATCTTTATTTTTCCCAATCCACAAATCACAAACCTTGCTCTGTCCGACTTCCCAATAAATATTACAATACAAAGAACTAAAGAGGGAGTATTTTTAACTCATCAAGAGAAGGTGACACATTTTTTGTGGAACGTGAAATAAGAAAAAACAGATGACGTGGAGCAACATCCATCCATCCATTCATTTTCTTACCCACATATCCTTACAAGGGTCACAGGAGTGCTGGAGCCTATCACAGATGTCAATGGGCAGGAGGCAGGGTATACCCTGAACTGGTTGCCAGCCAATTGCAGGGCACATAGAGAAAAACAGCTGCACTCACAATCACACCTAGGGGCAATTTAGAGTGTCCAATTAATGTTGCATGTTTTTGGGATGTGGGAGGAAACCGGGGTGCCCGGAGGAAGCCCACACAGGCACAGGGAGAACATGCTAACTCGACACAGGTAGGGCTGGGTTTTAACCAAGGTCCTCAGAACTGTGAGGCCAACACTTTCCAGCTGTTCCACCGTCCCGCCCAAATAGCAACAAATACACTAAATTAGTGAACTAATCCATTCTATGCTTGACTCACAAACACCTGGGGCCTTACTCTCCAAGTTGGAATTATTAAAGACAAGAGCTGAGACCAGCATGGTGGACAACTGGTTACCACCTCTGAATTATACTTCTGAGAACCGGGTTTCAAATCTAAGCCCCAACTGTGTGGTCTTTGCATGTTCTCCCCGTAACTGCGTGGATTTTCTCCAGGCACTTCTGTTTCCTCCCACATCCCAAAGCATGGATGGTAGGTTGATCAAAGACTCTAAAATGCCTGTAGTGGTACTGAAGGTTTTTTTATTTTAATATATGTCATGCGATTGGCTGGCGACCAGTTTAGGGTGTACCCGGTTCCGCTGGGACCATAACAAGAGCCACAACCCGAAGCACCTCAACGCGAAAATACAAAAGACCACTGCAACAAATAGCATGCTGGATGAGCTGAGTTAGCTTTCTCAAATTTGTGGTTTGTCACAGTGACTTTGTGATTTAACAAGGTGAGCAATTACATTTTCACAGAGGGTGAGAAAGATTCTTTTGCGTTAATAAATTGAATTGTCATTTGAAAATTGTATTTTGTATTTCCTCGGGTTGTCTCTGAATGACATTAAAATTGGTTTACTGATTTGTGTGATAGATATCCAAAAATGCTGATATCAGGGGGGGGGGCAAATACCTTTTCTTTTATCTCAGGTGGGATAGCTGATTGAGAGATGGGGTACACCATCATCTACACTGGTCGTCAGCCAGTCGGAGGGCACATATAAACAAACCACCATCGGCACTCACATTCACAGTTACAGACAAGTTAAGAGCTTCCAATTAACCAACTATGCACGTTTTTGGGATATGGGAGAGGAAACCAGAGTAATAGGACAGAACCCACCCAGGTATGGGAGAACATGCAAACTCAACATAGGGGAGGCCAGAATTGTGGTAAACGGTTGTCCACTAACAGATATGAATATCTCTTATAAAACAAATTTCACTTCTGACCAGCACCTCCCTAGAATCACAAAATGTGCCCCAGGAATTCTGTCGTGAGAGTAGAGGCACGTGCCAATGCAAGCAGAAAATTTAGTAAGATAGTGTTTCTCATGCCTCTTCACCCAATAACCACCCCATCCACTCACCTGCCTCTTTCTCTCTCTCTCTCTCTCTCTCTCTCACTCACACACACTGACACACACACACACACGCACACAAAGCTAAAAACATACACACACATATTTTTGTCTCATTATGGCGCATGACTGGATGTTTCACTAATGTTGGAAGCTCCAGGCAGCCCATTCACTAATCCTGATGTGCCAACTGAAAGCTCGGCATGTCTTCTTTAAGGCAGGAAGCGCTTTTCCAATTTGTCATGTCTATATGAAAAGACAAAACACAAAATACATGAAAAATAGGAATACCATGATAATAGCATCCTAACCATAAATTTAAGCTACTTGATTGCCTTTACATGTTTTAAATCAGTGATTTTTTATTTTTTGCAACGTCCCCCCCAAACACTTCTTGGGGATAACATTTCAACCCCCACCCCCTCGTTTGCAAATTTTCACCACTCACCCATCTCCACCCCGCACTCACCCACATTATTCCTTGGGAATCAACAAAACACACAGTCGATGGTAGCCCCCTGTCATAATGACACACCCCGCCCCCCAGTTTGAAAACCATCGTTATAAATAATATGAATTTATTTCTCCAATTTATACAGGATTAATTTTAGATATTGTAGTCCATATTACAATAGATTGATCAGAAGGTTGAGCTTGGCCTTCGAGTTGAATAAATAATTAATTCCACCTGCCCCACACCTGCACATGGTGGGTGCTGACTCATGAGTCTAATCCTTTTTTTTTTTTTTCTTGAGATAAAATAGGTTTAAGGTAGGGAGAAAGCAAGAAGTTCTGCACAGTTTAATTTTAAACTTTTTTTGTGAATGAATGTCTGCAGGAGGAGCTGGAAGAAGTGGCTGGGGAAAGGGAAGTCTGGGTATCCCTGCTGAAGCTACTTACCCCTTGACCTGACCCAAAGAAGCAGTAGAAAATAGTGGATGGATGTCTGTAGGACGAGAGCTTGTCTACAACCATTGCCTAATTTGACTTGATTCCCTGCTATTAATTATTTATTGAAAATGGATATCATGTGAATGTGGGAGCAATTCCAACCAAATACATCATGAAGGGAAAAGAACTGTATTAAGAATGGACATGACAAACGGGATAGTACATTCTTGGAGCAAAGGAAACACAAAAGCTACAAAGAAGCAGCTTTTTTCATGGTTCTGCCGGTCCAGACCAGGCTGTGCGGGTTCCCGCACAGTCGCACTGATTAGGAGGCGCACACCTGCACCTCATGCTGCTGATTGACTCCGATAGATATAGAACCCAGGGGAGGACTGGTCTGTGCCAGATCGTTGCAACTCATGCCCCGTTCCTGCACTCCCGTATCTCTGTTCGTGAACCCGTGTGTACCGACCTCCGCCTGTTCTCCGACTGACCCCGTAAGCCTGACTCCCTTGACACTCCTGCCTTCTTTGATCGATCTCCCGTGTACCGACTCCTGCCTGCCCGCGGACGTGCTCTCTACGCCCGACATCCTGACTACCGCTGCTGCACCTGAATATCTGCCTGATCCCCGACCTTGCATGAATTAACACTTTTCCCGAACTACCTTTGCATCTCCGGAGTCCTGCATTTAGGTCCTCCCTCCGTCTCGATGGATCGTGACAACTTTAACGATTTCATTCAATAGATATATGTCATGTCATTATCAAAGCCCATTATCCTCACAAGGGTTGCAGGAAAGCTAGAGCCTATTCCAGCTAGCTTCAGGGAAAAGGCAGACTACACCCTGAACTGGTCACGGGTCAGTCGCAGGGCAGATATCAGCACCACCACTGATTGGGAATCGATCCCATGCTGCCCGCACAAAGTAAGGCATGTGTACCACGACACCATCAGTGACTCAATACGACTGATATATACAACAAAAAAACTACAACGTCTAAGCAGAAGGGTTAAAGCTTGTCACATTTGCAAAATAGTTTGTTTTTTTTTGGGGGGGGGGTTAGCAAGTGATTACTTGTGTAATAAGTGACTCTTATTATTTTAAAGAGGGACAATTTGGCAAAAAGAACAACGTTACAAATAAAATCTTCATTTTTCTTTGAGGCACTTGTGCATAATCAAAAATGTCAATTCTTAATTTTGCAATCTCAAAAAAAGCAAGAAAACATCTTTAATTTAAAATGATGATGATGATTCACATTAGCTTATTAATTATAATCAAAGGGCTCGGTCATAATTAATAAGATAATGTGAATTCTTACTTGTTTGCAATTCTTACTTCACATTTGAGATTAAATCACTTATTCGAAATGTGTTATTTGTGACTCCTCATGGAATAATACTTTACATTCTACTGCACTGCATTCTTTGTTCTCAGTCTTTGCCCAACAAAAAGGGAGAATGTGCCAAAAATGACGAAATTTTTGCCAGCTCTGATGCTCTTTCCCCACTCAGTCAAGAGAAAGCAATCCATTACAACTCGGTCAAAATCACATTTTACATGACTCAATCATTCCTTCATGTTTAATTGTGCCCTCCCCCTAAGGCATTGAAAACCAAATTGTAAACTATTAATCTAAAATTTCATCCAAAATATTGGCCAGTAACTGATTTTTTATGAACTTTTAATGTCAATATTTTTTTTTAAAGTAGTAAAACTTCTTCAAGGATGAGGTGCATTGCTAGATCATTTCAAAGGTCTCAGAACATCAGCCTCACGAATATTCTTGCTGCTTGGTCAGTTCCTTCAGTACCTCCACCTTCAGCTGCAATTAGGCTGATAAAAGTTACAAGAGGTGATTGGGATTGATAGAAATTCATGGCAATGCTGTCACCAGAAGGATTTAAAAATGTAATTTCTTTGTGAATGATCCATGCAGATGTCACTAACATGTACATACTATCCTTCATTGATGAAGGTGGGTAACTCCCAGAGCAGATGGCAACACAGTCCGTTATGTCCATATAAATACATTGGCTCAATAGTACATACATTATACATTTACCCCTAACAAGGAAGCACTCTTTTACACTCCTGAATCAGTTGTCTAAATGTGCATAGACACCACACAGGCTAATTAAAGTAATTCCCTGGAAACAATAATCATCATTGTTTAAAGAGAGATCCAGGACACAAGCACATGAATTAACACATGGCTAATTTGAAACATCTTGAACAGCCAAGTATGCATTCAGACCAGAGGAATTTCTCCTCACTTTGCACAAATGTGAAGGTGTCTGCAAACTACTCACACAATATATGTATATGTACTCAAAACATTTTCTGCTCGGCCAGGTAACATGACAGCGATAACACAGAGCTTTAGAGTGCAATAAAAAAAAGGCTACGTAGTAGCCAACCATGATGTAATCATGTATGATGGAAGTTGTACAAACCACAATGAACTGCGTTAACTCTGTACAAAAGCACAAAGTACCAAATCACAAAAGCAACAGTAAGAACTGAAAGGTATTGGACAATTCACGAGGGTGTTAAAAGTCAGAATGAAACAAAACAACACAATGTTGCAGACAGGCTAGTTGCATGTTTGAAGTGGAATCGCTCCTCACAGTTGGAGGGTGAGCATCACAAACAAGTGGTAAAAAAACACTAGCACCAATATTATCTGCCAATTAATATCACGGATAAAATTCTGAAATGGCAGACTGGGATCACCTCCTCCATCAACTCAATAAATATCTATTATTTCTTGTTCAGGCTATGGTGCTTCACTGAGGAACCTACTGTAGAGCATTGAAATACTTTTTGAAGCAGCTGTCCGACATTTTGGTCCAGCTGGAGAGCTGTGCTTTCATGCCACTGTATAGGTGTCTGCCCAGATTGGCATTCATCATAAGACTTTGGTTAGAAAAATAAGAAAAATACAAAAAACAATTTGGGATTGGTAGTTTAAATAGATGGCCTTGTGTAAATATTTTACAATATCATTAGAACATGTGAGGTGTACTGTTAGTGTGTCCAAAAAAAACAAAAAGTGTGACATGACGCTTCACTTCCTTCGGGTATTAGACTGAGTACTGCCTCGGAACCATGTAAGAGGAGAAACTACAACTACAGGAGACAGGAGACAGGAGAATACACACGACACCAGATTTGACAGCGGAGGCCTCCATTTTAGGCATGCTCCACCCTGAGTATGTATCTGGAAAAAAGGTGCTGAAATGACAGTCTTAAAGGGGAAATCCAGCGCTTTGCATGAACAGCGTATAGGTCATGTAATATATGTATTTTGACAATGTGATGTTAAAACCTCTCTCATTTAATAGTGTTTTGAGAAGATTTTTATCCACAGTTACAAATTTTCAGGGGTGCTGCCATTTTCGCGAGTCACATGACCTACGTGTGCGGATGTGACGTGTACCGTGCCGCAGCAAACGGTCAATTACATGGGACACCATTTATGCCCAGCACCGATTTCTCATATTTATTCTCATCTGATGAAGAAATTGCAGTATCGGTTGATCGGGAAGACGGAGGAATACTTCCATACAGATTTGAACCTGTGGCTGTAATTAATGTTGAATATTCGGATGGTTCTTCGGGCGGAATGACGTGGAGTCTGACTACTCGGAGACATAAGTGCATAAACAAAGGCCCCGGGAGCTCCGGGACGGCAGCCACAGATGGTTCTTTGGACGGATGACAAGCGAGCTCCGGCGGCAGGCCGCGAACCGAGCTAAAGCGTCCGGGGAGGCCATTAGCCAAGCTTCAGTGGCGGCAGAGGCCTTTAGCCGAGCTTCGGCAGCGGCGGAGGCTTTTAGCTGAGCTTCGGTGGCGGCGGAAGCATTTAGCCGAGCTTCGGCATCCGGGCAGGCCGTTAGCCGAGCTTCAGGGGCGGCGGAGGCCTTTCGTCTAGCTTTGGCGTCTGGGGCTAATGGCCTCTGCTGCTTGGAAGCTCAGCTCGCAGCCCGCCGCCGGATAAGATAAGATAAGATAAGATAAGATAAAATTGTTCTCAAAACACTATTAAATGAGAGACGATTTAACATCACATTGTCAAAATAGGGTACATATTACATGATCTATTGAATACACTGTTCATGCAAAGCACTGGATTTCCCCTTTAAATTGACGGAAGACTCCCTTTTCCTGTCATGCACATGAGCGAATAAGGCCCCATAATGACCGCGCCAGAAATTCCTAGTACCAGCACCTCACTTAATTTATTGTCTTCCAAATACACATATTACCTGACATTTATGCTTTTTTTTTTTTTTTTGTGGACCGGGATGACAATGAATATTATAGAATTTTCTCAACATATAATTTTCTGATTGACCTACTTTTACCACTTATTTCTCAATAAGGGTTTATCTACCTGTTATATTATAATATTTAGATTTCAATATATACACAAGGATTGTATCCCAATGTGCAAGTAGACCCACGACAAAAACGGTTCCCACTGATACGATCGTCAATAATTCCCTGATTGAGATTAAAAAATAACTATGAACTTTGCTCGTCCTATTCTATTGTTGATCGCTCTGTTTGCTTTTCTAAAAGATATTTGTTGCTATTATCTTCATCCTATTATACATGAAAAAAAATTGGTTCCACAAAACCATGATAATTTGATTCACTAAACACCAACCAGGGTCCATGTGGCTGTAGTTTCTCAGCGCTCTCTGCAGAAGGACTTGTTTCATGCCATAGCATATGAATACATGTGGCTGTATTATGCGAATTTGTCCTGCAAGGAGACACCCGATTTAAGCTAAGAGACAGAGAGGTATTAGTCAAGAGAGGTATGTGAAGATGAAAATCATGCTTCCTCCCAATCATGACTCATTTAAGCTGCAGGGATGCAGAGACAGTGTTTGGCTTTAGCCTTAGAGTGATTGCAAGAACAAAAGGGGGACACTGGTGGAGTAAGACAGCCATGGAAAGAAAATGCCAGCATGAAACAAAAGTGTGTGTTGGGGTAGTTTGGTGGCTCCCATGAACCCCCTAGCCCCCACATTGAGCTGAGGCACTATGGATATCTTGGCAGGGCTGTCCAACTCAATCACACATGAGGTGAAAACACAAAGTACACTTTAGGGCAGCTGACTCAAACTGGAGGCCCGTGAGATAATATTTTGTGGTCCCTATCTTAATATGAAAGTTTAATGTGAGTGGGGCCCTCAAGTTTTACATGAATGGTACTTTTACAGTGTTGGGTACAAAGCTATTTGGGTTATTTGGCTCTCGGATGCGTGCAAGCAGACAAATATTCTTCTGAGTGAAAATTACAGCACCGCGCCATGTAGCGTTTTACCAGTAGTTTTGTAGACAACTTGTTAACACAAACATCTTTGTTTATCTTTTTTCATTCATTAATTTTCCAAGCTGCTTATCCTCACCAGGGTCGCGATGGTGATGGTGCCAATCCCAGGTAACATTAGGCAAAAGACACACTGAACTGGTTGCCAGTCAACCACAGGGCACTTAGAGACAGACAACAGTCGCACCTTAGAGTCCCTAATTAATCCATGTTTTTGGGGGTGTCAGAGGAAAGCGGAGTGCCCTGAGAAAACAAATACAGGCACGGGGAGAACATGCAAACTCCACATAGGTGGGGCCGGGATTTGAATCCTGGAGCTCAAAACTATGAGGCCAATGGTCTAACCAGTTGCACCCCTGTGCTGCCTCCTAGTTTATCTTGATGTGTTCAATTTTTTTTTTAACTTCTAATTTAAATTGGCCGTGAGTGCATGTGCGGCGAGCCTGCAGCCCAGCCTCACCCGGTTGATGCCTCCAGCAGCCCCAAGATAAATTCAGTTTGAGACCACTGCATTAGGGTGAAGGCTAAACAAAATTTTAAAATGTTGACAGACTACCCCAGCTGTCAACGGGCAGGAGGCAGGGTAGACACTGAACTGGTCACCAGCCAATTGCACATAGACACAGACAACAGTTGCACTCACGGTCACACCAAGGGGCGATTTAGAGTGTCCAATTATTGTTGCATGTTTTTGGAATATGGGAAGAAACTAGAGTGCCTGGAAAAAAAACACGCAGGCATGGGGAGAACATGCAAACTCCACACAGGTAGGCCTGAGATTAAACGCTGGACCTCAGAACTGTGAGGCCAATGCTTTCCAGCTGCGCAGGGCACATATATATAAAAAAAAAACATTACAGTGTATCGTCGCAGCAATGATGTGAAGCAGGAGGAGCATCACAGTGACGGCTATGGAGAAAGCAAGAGACAGACGGTAAATAGGAAGCCAGAAGAGGCCAGGATTTGTTAAATTGAATGTCAATTAATCTACCCGCACCATTGACGTATTGGCCACACCTGAATCAAGCGGTGAGATGGATGACGTCTGTTTTTTTTTTTTTTTTTTTTTTTGGAGGGCATGCGTTTGCTATCAACCATATCTGCCTCAAAGATCAACTGGTAGATCATGATCGACCCATTGGGCACCCCTGATTCAGACTCTTCAATTCACCTTCCATTCTTGTTTTTGGGATGAGGGAGGTAACCAGAGAAAACCAACGCAGGCAAACTCCATACAAGCGAGCTCGGAGTTGAGAACTGTGAAGCAGATGTGCTCACCAGTCATCCACATTGCCACGGCTGCAAAAATATAGAAAAATAAATTAAAGATAGAACAAAATAAAAAATGTGCTTATCATTAAAAGTGAGAATAATTTTAAATCAGAAATGTCTTTGTCCTAATGGCACATTGTCAGAGCTAAATTGCATCTTTTTTGGGCACCAGATCTGTTTATGTTTGGAATAAGGTTTTGTGTTGTTGAGGTACGGAGAATGAACCACAGGTGTGCATTAGGGCTACCAGTTTGACTCCCTCCACCTTGAATAACCTCCAAGTGGAAAAATAAACACAAACTATAATGCTGCGACCACCATACTTCACTGTAAGTATGGTGTTATGAGCAAGATTTCAGTTGTAATCAGAATCAGCTTTATTGGCGAAGTATGTTACAAGATACAGAACAAAAGTTTTCTTTTCAGCCTATCCCAGTTGACTCTGGGCGAGAGGCAAGGTAGACCCTGATCTGCCAGCCAGGGCACATACAAACAAACAATCATTCACATTCAGATTCACACCTACAGGCAATTTAGAGTCTTAAATTAAATTAAAAGGTTACTGTCATAACTATAAACATTTTAAAATAGATATTGTAATGAAAAATTCATATAACATTATTCACTTCAATGTCTATACGAAAACATAAATATGTGCGGACAGCATGTCATCTGTGCGGAAGTCTCACTTGACATCCAGGTGGAAGACACATTGTCTGCAACGTCATCAACAGACGTCACATTGGGACATTCACCATCGAAAACATGTAGTGGGACCTGCTATGGGAGGGGAACAACATAGATTTTTGAATTTTTCCGACGCCCCTTCTGACACTTCCTGCTTCTTCCCCAAAACAAATGCCTCGAGAGGAATTTCATGGCAGAAGTTACAAAAAGCCATATATTGTACGTCAAAATCATGTTGTGTGATGAAGAAACAGATGGGTCCACTCCGGCTGCCTTTTTTTTTTTTTAATTATAAACATACTAAAAATCAAGCTTTTCCTGTCAGTGGCCCTTTAAGCTACCATCCATGTTTGGGGGGGATGACAAAGAAGAGGAGGAAACAGGATCCATCGTCAGAAGAAAAAGAGGAATGCACAGAGCCTACAAATGAGTGTAGGGACTTTGAATGTTGGGACTATGACAGGAAAAGCTCAGGAGTTGGTTGACATGATGATTAGGAGAAAGGTTGATATTCTGTGCATCCAAGAGAGCAGGTGGAAAGGTAGTAAGGCAGAGAGAAATTCTGGAAGGATCTAGATGAAGTAGTTCTGAGCATCCCAGACAGCGAGAGAGTTGTGATTGGTGCAGATTGTAATGGACATATTGGTGGTGGAACCCCAAAATACAGAGAGTCATACAAGGAAAGATATTAGTGAAGAAGTAGGACACTGAGGGGACTGAGGAGAGGCGGAAGGAGTACATTGAGATGCAACATAGGGCAAAGGTAGAGGTGGCAAAGGCTAAACAAGAGGCATATGAAGACACCAGATGTACACCAGGTTGGACACAAAAGAAGGAGAAAAGGATCTCTGCAGGTTGGCCAGAAGAGGGATAGAGATGGGAAGGATGTGCACCAGGTAAGGGTGATTAAGGATAGAGATGGAAATGTGTTGACTGGTGCCAGAAGTGTGCTAAATAGTGTGAAGGACCAGGAAGTGTCAATGATTAGTAAGGGGGAAGTCAACAAGGCACTACAAAGGATGAAAAATGTAAGGGTAGTTGGTCCTGATGAAATACCAGTGGAGATATGGAAGCAATTTGGAGAGATGGGTGTGGAGTTTTTGACCAACTTATTCAACAGAATACTAGCGGGCGAAAAGATGCCTGAAGAATGGAGGAAAAGTGTTCTAGTTCCCATTTTTTAAGAACAAAGGCGATGCTCAGAGCTGTGGGTATTATAGAGGAATAAAGTTTATGAGCCACACAATGAAGTTATGGGAAAGAGTAGTGGAGGCTAGACTCAGGACAGAAGTAAGTATCTGCGAGCAACAGTATGGTTTCATGCCTAGAAAGAGGACCACAGACGCATTATTTGGCTTGAGGATGATAGTGGAAAAAAGAAAAGTCAGAAGGAGCTGTATTGTGTCTTTGTGGATCTAGAGAAAGCCTATGACAGCGTACCAAGAGAGGAACTGTGGTACTGCATGCGTAAGTTTGGTGTGGCAGAGAAGTATGTTAAAATAGTATAGGACATGTATGATGGCAGCAGAACAATGGTGAGGTGTGCCTTAGGTGTGACAGGAGAATTTAAGGTGGGGGTGGGACTGCATCAGGGATCAGCTCTGAGCCCCTTCCTGTTTGCAGTGGTAATGGATAGGCTGACAGAAAAGGAAAGGAAAGGAAAGGAGAGGAATGAAGATTAGCCAAAGTAAAACAGAATATATGCGCGTGAATGAGAAAGGTGGAGGGGGAAGAGTGAGGCTACAGGGAGAAGAGATAGCGAGGGTGGATGACTTCAAATATTTAGGGTCAACAATCCAGAGCAATGGTGAGTGTGGTAAGGAAGTAAAGAAACGGGTCCAAGCAGGTTGGAACAGCTGGCGGAAGGTGTCTGGTGTGTTATGTGACAGAAGAGTCTCTGCTAGGATGAAGGGCAAAGTTTACAAAACAGTGGTGAGGCTGGCCATGATGTATGGATGAGACAGTGGCACTGAAGAAACAACACGAAGCAGAACTCGAGGTAGCAGAAATGAAGATGTTGAGGTTTTCGCTTGGAGTGAGCAGGTTGGATAGGATTAGAAATGAGCTCATTAGAGGGACACCCAAACTTGGATGTTTTGGAGACAGGATTCGAGAGAGCAGACTTCGATGGTTTGGACATGTTCAGAGGCGAGAGAGTGAGTATATTGGTGGAAGGGTGCTGAGGATGGAGCTGCCAGGCAAAAGAGCAAGAGGAAGACCAAAGAGAAGGTTTATGGATGTGGTGAGGGAAGATATGAGGGCAGTTGGAGTTAGAGAGGAAGATGCAGAAGATAGGCTAAGATGGCAAAAGATGACACGCTGTGGCGACCCCTAACGGGACAAGCCGAAAGGAAAAGAAGAAGAAGCATGTTTGGGGGATGAGGCAGGAAACCGTAGTAGCTGGAAAAAAGTCATACAGGCCCAGGTAGAACATGCAAACTCCACACGGGTGATGCTAGATTTGAAACTTGGTCCTCATGAGTTGTCCACTGTGCCGCCCTCATTTAACAGGTGATCATTTCATTCTGAATTGAAAACAGTCACGACCATAGTTTCTGAATAACAGTGTGTGCATACTTGTGCAACCATGGGAAATCAGTTACAGGGAGTCTTCGGGTTAAGACAGTCTCGACCTAAAATGATTTCCGACACCCGTGTCTCGGCCGCCATTTTGGCCTGAGCACCATAGTATTTCTGCTTACCTAATTCATATTGCTTATCTGTGTTTGTGCACTGATAGTATACATGCCTTTTTCGCCCGCCTTTTTACATTGTGGCCCAAAAAAAGAAAGCTGTGGGGTTTTTTTTAGCAATGCTGGTCTAGCCGAAAGAAAAGCAATTAACATGGAAAAGAAGCTTAATATTGTAAAAAGATCTGAGAAAGAAGTAACACGGTCGAGCAACAGTAAAGACTTGGGCTTCAGTCGGTCGACCATGACGATCATTATTTTGGACAAAGCCTGTATTTTCGCACACGTGAAGGGTTTTGCCCCTATGAGGGATACAGTGATCGCAAAGCAACTTTTTTCATAAAGAATAAAAACAAAGCAATGTTCTTGAATTGTTGCTGAGATGGAAAGATTACTTGCAGTATTGATCGACAAACAGACTCAATCTAGGCTTTAACATCAGGATAATATTCATCTAAGGGAAAGGGACGATGTATTTTCCTAACTTTGAAAGAGCAGAAAGGCAAGGACACTGAGGAGGAATTTATCGCTAGCAAGACCTACCTCAAATGGTTCCTTAGCAATAGCTACCTGTAAGAACAGCATCCTTTTATTCGTCGTCATCCACCTCTCGCAGTAATGGTGAGTACAGCATCTTTTTTTATTATTTTAATGTATTTTTGTTTTCTCTACAAAGTAGCTACATCCACCCATTTTCTGAGCAGCTTATCGTGATGAGGGTCACCATAGTGCTGGAGCCAATCCCAGCTGTCATTGTAAATTTTCACTTTAACGGTGAAATCCGACTTACGGCGAAATTCAGGTTATGTCACTCGTGTCGGAATGGATTTCGGTCATAGACCAAGGACTCCCTATATTTATTTTTACTTTCCATGTCTAAAATATTTTAAGACATGCAAGAGTCATAATCCTGTTTGGTTCTAATTATGTCAAGTAATATTGAAGATAAGTATTGAAAATGTTCAAAAACTGACAACAGTATAGCAGTGAATTGTTGAGATAGAGCATAAAAATATTTTTCATCATCTAAATTATCTCGATTTTTGAGCCAGGGCTGCACTGACACAAGCTGGGGACGGCATGAGTCGTCCCTCCCCGGCTATATAAACACCAAGCGACCTTTCGCTTCTGTGGAAAGGCAACTTGGTTATTATTTATTACATAAAATTATTTAACCCAGTTTTAAAATTATAGAATGTAGTTAGCCATAAACTATGCCCACACAACTAGAAAACACACAAATACTCACATGAGAATCAGAATCAGATTTAATGGCCAAATATGTAACAACACACAAGGAATTTGTCTCCAGCATTCGGTGCCGCTCTGCTACGACATTCATGTTATGTACTGAGAAGAAGAATAAACAAACTAATGGGCATAGAAACGCACGTACACATACGACCGTATACAGGGAGTCCTCGTCCTACGACTGAAATCCGCTCCTACAATAGCGACTTAACTCGAATTTCGACTTAAGTCGGATTACACCATTAAAGTCAGAATTTACATCAAAATACTTTGTATATAAAACAAATACATTGAAATAAACTAGATGATGTTCTTAGCATTACTGGTGAGAGGTGGATGGAGAAGAAGAAGGGGAGGCTGTGCTTATTGCGAAGGAACCTGGTCCTCAATCCTCTCCATCTCGACAAGTATCAAACAACCTTGTTTTGTAATCATTGTAAAAGGAGGGCAAAAAAATGTGAAGATACTCCCGGCGCACAAAGATGGACAAGCATTAGCCAGACAAAATGGCAGACGGGGGACAGGCGTTGTAAAGTCGAAACGTTTTAGGCCGAGATCGTATTAACCCGAGGTGTCTCTGTACAAACAAACTAATAGGCACACAAACGCACTTACACATATGACTGACTGTAAACAGTGCGCTCTTGCTCATTCGCCATTCACTATTTGTGGCCCAACATTCTGGAGGATGTACATAGCGTTTAAAGTGCGTGTTTTGTGTCAATTATTTCTTCAGTCATTGTTTTATTTGTTTTATTATTTGCGAGTTATGCTATTCTGTTTGCTTTAGTGAGTTTCGATGTGACACCGTGAGTGTGAACAGCATCTTGAGGAATGACTTGCCTACACAATCAGTGTCTGGGTCAATGTAAGGTTCTTCTGCTTGCAGATGTAAAATCACGAGTGCTCCTCACTCCCTTGTGAGTGCTATCATATGGTAACCTGTGTGGATGCTACTGTAGCGCCGGAGAAAAGGAGGCGGTGTCGGACACAGGAACAGAACTTGCTTTATTGTTCGACATCAAAAAACTACTTGCATAACGGCGGGAATTCTGTTAACCTTTTACTCCGGAAGCGCAACAACAAAAACAGTCCATGCGGAACCCCGCACCCCAACTCGAGGTCCCGCGGGTGAATTATGTAAACACCACACAAGCCCCCCCAGAATTCACCCATAATCAAAATCCTTGTGCTGTGGAGGGATGATGACCTGACCCCGGCGGGTGTGCACTGTAGGGGCTGAGGGGGGTTGGGCCACACTGTCCATTGAGTCACGGGACAAGGGCACCCCGGCAGGCGCAGGGGCACAGGGCAAAGGGGGACGACCCCGGCACGGGGGCAGGGCCAACCCCAAAGGCTGGGCAATGTCCAGGTGCGCGGGTTTGACCCTGTCCACCAGCGGCCGAGGCTCGTCAGCCGAGAGGTCGCACAGCAACCTGACGCCCGAGTCACCAACCGCGACTTCCTCCAGGCGCAAACCCGTGTCAGAAGTCTTGAGGGCCTGCACCCCGTGGTCCGAGGCCTGGTCTGCGCTCAAGACCCAGAAGCACAGTGCCGACGATCGCCCTGGAGAGGCAGTCCACGACCACATTGGATTTGCCGGCGATGTGTTGGATGTCCGTAGTGTACTCAGAGATGAACGACAGTTGGCGTTGCTGGCGGGCGGACCACGGCTCGGCCACCTTGGACATGGCGAAAGTGAGGGGTTTATGGTCCACATATGCCGTGAACTCACGGCCTTCCAATAGGGAGCGGAAGTGGCGGATCGCCAGCCAGAGGCCGAGGAGCTCTCTATCGAACGTGCTGTATTTGCGCTCCCTGGGGACCAGCTGACGGCTGAAAAAGGCAATCGGTTGCATCGGTAGTGAGACCGACAGGGGCCCCGTGGGTCGGGTGGGCCAGCATAGCGGCACGACTCAGCACGGCCTTCGTAGCCTCGAAGGCTTCCATCCTCTCGGCCGTCCATTCAACGTCCCGGTTGGGGGCCTTGTCTTTAAGAGCCTCGTAGAGCGGGCGCATGATGTGGGCCGCCCGGCGGATGAACCGGTGGTAGAAAGTCACCATCCCCAGGAACTCCCGGAGGCCCCGAGCCGAGCGAGGTTGGGGAAAAGCGGAGACGGCCTCCACCTTTGCCGGAAGGGGGGCGGCGCTGTTCTTGTCTATGAGGTGCCCGAGGAACTGGATAGAGGGCACCCCGAAAACACACTTCGCCGGGTTGATGATCAGGCCATGCTGCTCAAGTCTTGCGAAGAGGTCGCGGAGGTGCATCAGATGTTCATCCTCCGAGGAGCTGGCGACGAGGATGTCATCCAAATAGACGAACACAAATGGCAAGTCCCTGAGCACAGAATCCATTAAATGCTGGAAAGATTGTGCCGCGTTTTTAAGACCAAACGGCATCCTCAGAAACTCGAACAGTCCAAACGGAGTGATTACAGCTGTCTTGGGAACGTCTGAGGGGTGCACGGGAACCTGGTGATACCCGCGCACCAGGTCAAACTTGGAGAACAGGATTTTGCCCGCCAGGTGGGCTGAGAAGTCCTGAACGTGTGGAACAGGGTAGCGGTCGGGCGTAGTGGCGTCGTTAAGGCGGCGGAAGTCACCACACGGTCGCCACCCGCCACTCGGTTTAGAGATGATGTGTAGTGGCGAGGCCCACGGACTTAGCGACTGCTAGCTTCTCGGGGTCAAGCTGTCGGGCCCTCGCGTGAATCGGGGGCCCTTGGTCTCAATGTGGTGCTCAACCCCATGTTTAGTCGTGGCAGAGGAGAAAGTGGGCCGTGTCAAGCCAGGGAACTCACCAAGGAGGAGTTGGTACTTGGTGCCATCCGATAGCGAACTGGAGAGACCACCATAAGTCGCCTCATTGCAGACGCAGGCGACCGTAGAAAAAGTCAGTGCATCCACCAGACGGCCCCTCTTAACATCCACCAGCAGCCCGTGGGCACAAAAAAAAAATCAGCGCCGAGGAGAGGGAATGAGACATCCGCAGTGACAAAGTCCCATGTGAAGCGCTGACTCCCGAAACACAAGTCCACAGTCCTCATGCCATAAGAGCGGATAGGGGAGCCATTAGCGGACAGTAGGGGTGGCCCATGAGTCCCGCCAGCGGCGTCCTCCGCAGTGGCCGTCAGGACGCTCCTCTGGGCGCCGGTGTCGCAAAGGAATTTGTGCCCGGAAAGGTTGTCCTTGACGAACAGCAGCCAGCTCTTCACGCCCACGCTCACGGCCGCTGCGAAGCGTGGGCTTTGGCGTTTCCCAACGCGTCGTAGTTGCAAGGGGCGCGGCACCTCTTCGCTTTCGCACCGAAACTGGCATGGAAGTAGCACAAGCCTGTGCCAGCACGGCCGTCGGTGGCGATGGGGCCCCTGCTGGATGCCGCCCCCGCGCCCGGAGGGGAGTAACTGCGCGTCGCGGCCAGCGTCTCAGGGGAGAAGCGCTGGGTTGCCAGGAAGAAACGGTCGGCCTCCTCGCCCAGGGCCTGGGGCTCAGTGACAGTACTGTTCGCGAGCGCCGTCTGAACATGCATACATCACCGTTGTGTTCTGGTAAACTTCATTGGTCTAATCACACAATCACATTGCAGATTATAGAGCTTGTTGTGCTTAAGGTGTGCTCTCAAATCTTGGAGAAAATTTTACGCTTTCAACTGCACCTTGTGGTTTAAAAAATACGGTACATATTATACATATTTTAATACTGCAAAGAATGGAACCCCCTGAATAACGAATTATGAGGGAACACTGTATATGAGCCTTCATGTTGAAAGTGCTAGAAATGCTACCAAATGCAACCTGCTGATAATTAAATTGTATATCTCTGTCACCTAAAGGCAGCCATCTGTGCTGAGCTTTCTCTGCTGCATTTACACGGGCACAGGCATGAGCAACTGCAACACTTATCACACAAATGCACGTACACAACACACACAGGGACTCATACACATGTGAACACACTTTACAACGCCCAGGGATGGTTTTGGGGATATTAAGATCAACTACACAGGCATTTTTTTAAAGAATGCTATCAGTGTCTTGATAACATAGTTATTCACAAAGGCAGCCTATCTCTTAACAAATAAAAGGAGCAGAAACACAAATTAATCATTTTTTTAGTGCCACCATACCATTCCTGTATACATGAGGCTTCATGTGTCAAAAGCCAAGAAAGTCAGACAAAGCGGAATATATATATATATATATATATATATATATATATATATATAATATATAAAAGAGAGAGAGAGAGAGAGAGAGAGAGAGTGATACAAACACACAAAAAAATGTTGCATTTTATTTCTGTGACCTTAACGACATCTAAGTCAGTCACAAAGGTCAAAGATGAATCAAAAGGAGAGGCAATAGTTCAATTACTTGCTTACGCAAAATTAGTTAAGAGTAGGAGAAAAAGGTTGATTCGATGGTTTTATGGACGACTGATAATTGTCTCAGAATCGCACATAAAGTCATGACAACCATGCCTACTGATGGCCAACACTGAAAGTGAGTGAGCACCAAGCCAAAGGAAATGAAAATATAAAGACAAGTTCTTCACTCCCGACATACACTTGTTCACTTGCTCTCACACATCCACAAACAGACAGACTCATTGTTCATTCACCAGTGTCTCGCACCATTCAATCATTGGACACACTACGGTTGCATTGTTCAACTGAAGTCTCATTGTTGAGAACAGAAAGCTGAGCATTTAGCATAGATGGTGTTAAAAATGGCAGAGGTTAAGCCTGATGGCGAAATTAAGTTACAGTAGCTTTACTGAAGGTCTTTTATTGTGTGAATGAAATAGAATAATTTTACACACAATAACATATTCATTTAACAAATTGAAAATTTCAACTAAACACCACAGGACCAAACTATCATTAACTATCCGAGCAGAGAGTGCCATCATGAATCTATGTTGGATTGCTTTGCGTAATATCAACAAATAAAATTGAATTTAGAAGATAGGATGACTTTTATATCAGCAACCTAAAAATAGTCTGCTCTACAGCCTCAGAAGTCCCCTGGGATTATTACACACACATGCACTCGCAAATGAACGCACACACACAGTATTATGGAGGAGGGTTTAATGATATGCCATACAAGCCTCCCCCTATTGCCAGCGCAGCACTTGAGCTTTCGGTTCATACAAACAGCCGGCAACGAGAAGAGTGCCCTCCACGTGTGCTTGCACAGCAGCTGGCTCGCAAGAACTCCACATTGTTTTATGTCCACATGCATATGTAGAGAACACCCCCACAAGACTAATGCAGACTGTGTGAACATGAGGGGGTATACACACAAAAACGGTTTGCTTCAGGGAGAAAATGGGTAAAAACAAAAAAGAAGAAAAAAGGTTTAAGTTATAAGCAAGATAAAACAAATTAACAAAAACTGTGAATGATAGCTGTATAGACTGGTACCTCCAAGGTGGACCACAATTAATTTAGTAATGTCAGTTGAATTTTCTATTAAGTGCAGTTAAAAAAAAAAAATCCCTAAAGAGCAAGTACAGTGTTCTCTTGCAATGTCATGGTTCAGCTATTGTGGATGCAATCGATTGGAGTTTTTTTTTTTTTTGTCATATTCATCCATCCATTTTCTGAGCCGCTTGTCCTCACAAGGATCATGGGCGTGCTGGAGCCCACACCCTGAACTGGTTGCCAGCCAATCTTAGGGTGAGTGGTGGTGGCTTCACGAAGACCAGCCAAAAATTAATTATTGTTGTACTGTATTTTCAATAATGAATTCCAGAATGAATTAATTGGCTGGTAAATATTTCAGGGTATACCCTGCCTGTATTCCAAAGTAGGATGGGATTGTCTCACAGACACCTGCGACCATATTGAGGATAAGTGGTAAAGAGAATGGATGGATGTCAAAACTCTTTTCATCATAAAACCCATACTAACTAGACAGGCCACTACTCAAAGTAATTCCTCACACTCAAATATGCAACACCGGTCAAAGACAATCCAAGTACCTACAAGTCTTTTTATCTTTTTTTTTTCTTTTTTAATTAGAAAACCTCAGTCAATACTACCAGCTCCGATTGCGGGTTGGTTCAGTCAAGACAATGGGAAATAATGGCAAGCCAGAACCTACCTGAATAAAACAACCAATATGCATAATGTTGGCACTGATGGTCTAGTGGTTCACATAACAGATTTTGGTGCAGGCCGTGTGCGATTGATTCCCACTTAGTGATGGTGTTGATGTCTACCCAGCAACCTGTTTAGGTTGTAGTCTGCCTTTTGCCCAAGACTAGCTGGGATAGGATCCAGCTTTCCAAAGACTCTTGTGAGGATAAGCGGCTTGGATAATGGATGGATAGAGGTTTTAATGTTTGAATAAAGCCAAGACTTTACTGCATGCCGACCAGTATTCCTCTATGAGTGATATGACAAAAGTGCTCTCTTTCTGCTTCAAATTAATCTGCTTGCTTCACAGTAACTTCTGGCGGATGAAATATAAGCAGCAAAACAAAAATATTAAACACGGACAAATAATTAATTCTTTGATGCTTGAAAGATGAGACGTAATCGCTTGTCCTGACATGCTATGCTAAAAATTGTATGACTTTTAAGACATTTTTCCATTGCTTGAACGTCACGTTTTATGAGTATTAAAGGGGGCATATTATGGAAGACTGGCTTTTATTTGCTTGTATATTATCCGCTGGGTGACTTTCATCCCTGCACAACTATCAACTGTGAAATTAAACAGCCAAGTGAACCTTTTGTTAGTTACCTATTTCTGAAAATGTGTCTGTGTGTGAGACACTCATCATGTTGAGAATTTTGTCATGACAATTCAGAGAATTAATTTATTGACTGACAAGTTAGTGCTGACTCGCCCTACCCAGAAAAAACCTACCACTTTCAAACTGTGTCCAGAATGTCATTTCACACCCAAAACCTAAGCAGAACTGCACCAATGTTACCTTATGATAAGCAAACACACAGAATTGGATTGTTCAGTTAATTTGGTGCCAAGGTGGAGGAGAGTGGGAGATATTTGTTTCCATTGCATTACAAATGTCCCACTTATAAAATGAAACACCTATTCAAGCAATACTGTATATAAATGGTAAGCATCTTGGCCTGATAATTAAGCAATATCACCAAAGATGGACTCATGTTGTTCGGTATATCATCAGTGAATAGGTCGTAGGCACGAGGCCGCATTGTCACATCATCAAAGCATCACGACCACGATTGTCATATTGCATTGATACAATTCTATGAGAAACAACAATTTGATGAAAGATTATCTTTATTTAATCAGCTACTGTGCTCAAACAACAAAATTAACAGCAAATTGGAGCATTAAATGCAGAGTTAACATTAACATGGAATGCTAACTTGCCAAACCATCACATTACATTGTATTTTTCAAGAGTCACCTGTTTGGTTAAGCTGAAAACTGAATTTTTGAAGGTCTTGATGGTTTTTTGCTTCCATCAAATTTCATGTAGGGTGTGGAAGTGTTTTTTTCTAATCTGCAATCAAAACTATTCATGTCGTCATCTTATTGTTCTCATCTTGGGGGGCGGGCTTGGTTTTATTTGGTTAGCGATTTTAGTGCATGCCAGAGAGATTTAGAGTCCATCCATCCATTTTCTTAGCCACTTATCCTCAAAAGGGTCACAGGAGTGCTGGAGCCTATCCCAACTATCAACGGGCAGGAGGCAGGGTACACCCTGTACTGGTTGCCAGCCAATCGCAGGCACATAGAGACAAACAGCCGCATTCACAATCATACCTAGTGGCAATTTAGAGTGTCCAATTAATGTTGCATGTTTTCGGAATGTGGGAGGAAACCGCAGTGCCTGGAGAAAACCCACGCAGGTACAGGGACAACATGCAAACTCCACACAGGGAGGGCTAGGATTGAACCCAGGTCCTCAGAACTGTGAAGCCAACGTTTTTCATCTGATCCACTGTGGTGGCTGATTTAGAGTCATTAGCGTTGTGGTGGCAGCATGGTGGTACAGCTGTAGAGCGTTGGCCTCAATGTTCTGAGGATCAGGGTTCAAATCCCAGCCCTGCCTGTGTAGAGTTTGCTGTTATCCCTGTGTCTATATGGGTTTTCTCTGGGCACGCCGGTTTCCTTCCACATCCCAAAAACATGCGTTAATTTGAGAAATTGCCCATAGGTGTGATTGGAAATGTGACTGTTCTCTGTCTCCATGTGCCTTGCTGGGATTAGCTCCAGCACTCCTGCGACCCTTGTGAGGATAAGTGGCTCATAAAATGAATGGATGGATAGCAATAAAGTACTTAAAGCGCTAACTTTACTGCATAGTTTCTCTTTGTGATCTTAATTTCTTTAGTTAACTAGTTTGTAGCACAAATATACAGGTCTCTACCCTCACTTCGATTTGTGTCCGCTTTAGCCGGGTGAAGCTTCTTAAGTTTGGCATGAACCCTGGGTTGTTGTTATTGAATGCCCAAAATGACTTTGTTGGTACACACAGGGCTCGCTTGTGTGGCATTTGCATGTTCTTACCGTGCGGGTGTGGGTTTTTCTTCAGGCACTTTGGTTTCCTCCCACATCCCAAAAACATGCATTAAATGGAGACTCCAAAACTGCCCATGTTGATTGCTTGTCTCTATGTGCCCTGCGATTGACTGGCAATCAGTTCAGAGTGTACACCGCCTCCTGCCCGATAATAGCTGGGATACGCTGCAGCACTCCCATGACCCTCGTGAGGATAAGCACCTCAGAAAGTGGATAGATAGATAAGCCCAGACTTGCACGAAAAATAACATGATAAGGTACTAAAATGTTATTTTACCTGGTAGGACATTCAATGTGCTGTTTTTTTAGGGGGTTTGTGGTGGAGTTTAGCTTTAGTGAAAACCAAAGAATAATGAGGGTTGATTCTGGATGTTTTTTTTTTTTTTTTAAACCTATTTACTTGTTCAGCAACCGTTAGACTGTGGCATACGTTTTAGTTTGATGAGGAATGTAAATACCGCCAAAGATGAAAGATGTGAACTCTGTGAGTAGAATCCACTTACAGTTCAAAAACAGCGACTACAAGTCCAGGCTGCAGTGTGTGCTGTGCTGTGCGACATTGGTACACCATTTTTCATTGATATAGGAGCATATCCCAACGCATTTTGTTTTCCCCGATAATTCTGTGAAGTGGTCTAGCCGGTAAAGATGGAAGCCTCTGAAGCATTATGGCAACATTGGGACGCGTTCATAAACCCATGTCATCGTGAAGCACAGGATAGCGTAACGTCTTGACTGGTCTTTGTGAGAAGATGAAGCTTATCCATTTTGTTGGAGAGGGAGTACAGATTCGCAAAGTAAATCAATAGGCATGCCAATTGGAATCCTCCTTTATGGAGCCTCACCTGGATTTTGGTGAACTTCCCCCGCCAACACCTTCGCCTCCATGTGGCATACACCGCGGTGACTCCAACAGGGAGTAACTTGCAGAGAAAAACTGAGTGGGCATATGAAATTTGGTGAAAGAACTGTCGAGACCATCAAGTTCATGTCAATTACAGTCTCACAGGACTTGAAATGGGAGACGAACATCAACTCCATCCTCAAAAAAGCCCAGCAAAGGATGAAATTCTTGCGGCTTCTGAGGAAGCACGGCCTGTCACGAGAGCTGCTGAGACAGTTCTACACAGCGGTCATCCAATCAGTACTGTGTACCTCCATCACGATATGGCTCGGGGCTTCCACCAAAAAGGACAAACTCCAACTGCTGTCGTGATCCTGCCGCTCCAGCACGAGCTGTGCGGGTGCCTGTGCAGGTGCGCTAATTGAGGCGCACACCTGCGTCTCATGCGGGCTGATTAGTTTGTGTATCTATATCACCCCGATGACGATTGGTCCCCGCCAGTTCGTTGGACTTATGTCCCGTTCCAGCACTCTCGTATCCCTGATCGACAACCTGTGTGTCCCGACCTTCGCCCGTTCTCCGACCAACCTTGTAAGCCTGACTCCTTTGATACTTCTGCCTGGCTTGATCGTTCTCCTATGTACCGACTCCCGCCTGCCCGCTCACCTGCTCTCTTCGTCCAACGTCTCAACTACCGCTGCTGCACTGGACTGCCTGCTCGATCCCCGACCTCGTAATATAATAAACGTTTCTCCTTGAACTACCTTGGATCGTCCAAGTCCTACATTTGGGTCCTAGCCCCGGTCCGATGGGACGTGACAACTGCAACAGATGAAAACTGCTGAACAGATTGTCAGCACCACCCTACCCACCCTTGAAAACTTGCATGCCACTTTAACTAGGACCAGAGCAGGAAGGATCGTTTCAGACCCTCCACATCCTGGCCACCAGCTCTTCCAGCTCCTTTTGTCACGTAGGCGCTACTGATCAATGCAAATCAAAACTAGCAGATGGTTTATAATAGATAGTTTAATAGTTTTTTCCCTCTTCCCATTAGGTCATTAAATTCTTGATAAGTGTACGTACTTGTTGGGACACACCCTCAACTCCTGCGAGTCCAATAGGGATTTGTAATAGTAATATATACTGTAGACTATCGCACGATTGATCATTTTAAACTGCTCCCTTTGCACAATTGTCTATAACGTGAACTGCGAACGGTTAAGTGCACTTTGTTTAAGCTTAACATTATGTGGGGCATTGACGTGCTCTAAATGAAGAAGACTGCACCTTGCAAAACTGGGACTCTTATCAGGAATATTTCCTCTTAATTAAATGTCTATTGTTCTTCATTCTTGTTTGTTTGTTCTTCACAGTAATCAACATAAATGTTGTACCAGGGTGGCACTGACTGCCGGAGACTAATTCCTTGTGTGTTGTTACGCAATTGGCCATTAAAGCTGATTCTATAAGTGAGACGCGTAATGTCACCAAAGACATACTATAAACTCAAAAACAAAGCGAGCGTGTAACAGTGGGAACCACAATTACATGCCATCTTTGACAGTTATTTTTGTTATTGTCCTTCATCTATCTTTTACTGTACTTTACCTTATCCCATTATAGTGTTTCCTATCATTTTTGTTTTTTTAGTTTTAGTAGTTTTTTTACTCCTTTGTCTCCTCATGGTAGCCTCCACGTTGAAAGATGTGGTCAATTTGCCCATGGGGATGTCATCCTGCAGCCTATGAGGCCAAGAGAGCTCCCACCCAGTCTACCCCACTTGTGGTGGTTTCTCTGTTGGAATCATCTGTAGTTGAGAGCTGTAATATGGATGCGTCCCACAGGGTGTCTTTCCGAGTCTGGATCCTCAGTACCTTATCATATTTCCATGTCTCTATACTTTTGTTGCAATGTTAGTAAATGTAGATGTTTTGTGTGTGTGTGTGTCTGTTTTAGTATATCTGTTGGTGTGCGTCTCTCTAATTATGTGTATTGGAAGGGTGGATTTTTATATTCATCCTGCAATTTTGTCTGTTTATATCTTGTTTTTAACTCACTTTGAGTTGCGTTTGTATATATGAAAAGTGTTGAGCAAATATAATTTCATGTATTTTTCTGCCAAAGTATTGAGGTTTCAGTCAAACATTTCTTATTGATTGTCATTGATTTCTGGACAAGTACATTTGGGCCGATTTGACACAATTTTTTTTGCATAAAATCCTTAATCCTTATCTGATTCTTACAAAGTAGGTTTATTTTATCCATGCGTCTATCGTCTATAATGATGTCCTCCATTTAGACAAAAAGGTGGTTTGAAGTTTTCTAGTAACAGCCCTAATTAATGTGTCATTTAATCACATGAGCACCACATGAAAGTTTGCAATAACATCTCTGGGCTTCTGTCCATGCCATGCCATTGTCCTCCTCAATTATTTAAAATGATAGTTCTGGAAATATGTCCTTCTTCAAAAGTCCCAGTACTGTTTTACTGTATCACAGAATAATGTATGTACATCATATGATTTTGCTAACACTTGTGAGCTTTGGTAGTATTTAGCACATTGTCTTTGTTGGTCACAAATAAAACAAAACTACCACTTTTGGTTTAGATTTACCCAGGGGAGTTTAGCCGAAGGCAGCAGGGTGATGCATCTGTAAAGCTTTGGCCTCACAGTTCTGAAGACCGAGGTTCAATCCCAGCCCCGCCTGTGTGGAGTTTACATGTTCTCCCCATGCCTGTTTGCATGTTCTCCCCATGCCTGCCTGGGTTTTCTTGTCACTCCGGTTTCCTCCCACATCCCAAAAACATCCAACATTAATTGGACACTCTAAATTGCTCCTAGGTGTGATTGTGAGTGCGACTGTTGCCTGTCCCCATGTGCCCTGTGATTGGCTGGCAACCAGTTCAGGGTAAACCACAATGCTTGCCCGATGACAGCTGGGATAGGCTTCAGCACTCCCATGACCCTTGTGATGATGAGCGGCTAAGAAGATGGATGGATGGATGGATGGATGGATAATAGACATAGGTGGTTGGAGACCATGGCCCTGTGTTACAAACAAACTACTGAAGAAGGTCAGTGTGAATGTAACATTCATTTTCTAATGCTTATCCAATTCACAAACTAGGGTTTATTATGCTGATTAACATGGGTAATGCTCTAATCATATTACTTTAATGCATACATCCACAGAACAGGGTAAAAAAATATAACTATCCATCCATCCATCCATTTTCCAAGCTGCTCATCCTCACAAGGGTCACAGGAGTGCTGTTGAGGCTGTCCCAGTTAACTTTGGGGGAAAGGCAGACGACAACCTGGACTAATCGCCCATCAGTCGCAGGGCAAATATCGACACCACCACTGAGCGGGAATTGATACCATGCTGCCCACCAAACTCAGACATGTGTACCACTATACTATCAGTGACTTAATTTGACCAATAGTGTGAGATAATACGTCATTAAATTCTTTAAATTCCAATGAATACAAAGTACTTTACCAGTTGTGAATTTTTCATCTACCCTGGGGAAGTAATTCAGTACAGGTTCTAAATGGTGTGACTGCAGGGAGATACCTTCAACATTTCTCGCTGTATGTTTTAACAGATGGCAGGACAGCTGAAACAAACTTGAGCCAGCCATACTTGTGATGCAGCTGCACTAAATGGATGACAGTTCCAGTGTTTGTAGTTGTTATGCTGTTACTATCCATCCATCAATTTTCTGTACTGCTTATCCTCACAAGGGTTGCAGTTTTGCTGGTCTCTATCCCAGCTGTCTTCAGGCATGAAGCAGGGTACACGCTGGACTGGTTATCAGCCAATCGCAGATGCCGTTCCTACAGCCAGTATTGTTAAAACCAAACCCCTGACACTGATAAGGCTTTGTTTTTAGCACAGAATAAATTCTGAGAAACAAGAATGTTTGTCCAACAAAAAGTTTGTCCAATGAGACCTTCATTTTAACCACTTTAGTATGTGCCAGTTTCAGTATCACTCCACAATGACGTGATAAGGATATTTTAAATCAATCTACTACCCAAAATACTGCAAACATAACTACAGTGACTCAAAAGTCAAACAAACAATTGAACAATAACACATTTTAAGCACATTTCCGTTGTATACAGCCTTCAAGTACGGTACAATAAATTTGCAAATCCTCTTTAAGAAGTGTTTTGTTATTTAAACATTTGAGTGTTTTTATAAGTAACAATTTGTTTTTACTTTTCCTATATTTAAAGACACTGTCCATTTTCAAGCTCTGTTAAGAGGGCACGTGCATTGATTTATACATGACTAAAACATCTGCATTGGTTTTATTATGTTTACTATGTTTATGTATTTTAATGTTGGTCATAGCGTGGTGTTTGGAGAGCACAGCATTTTTTCTAGGTCGTAGTCGGTACTTGGTATAAAAAGTTTGAGAGTCGTCGGTCTAGCTCATACAAAGGCTCTCGGAAGCCACGTTTTCAGCATGCGTCAGCCTCAAGTGACAGCTGGATAGGACAGTAACTTCTGCAGAAAGCAACCTTAGCAGTGTCTGCTAATGTGACAAATGGTTGCTATAACAGATATTACATTCAAGCAAAATCACAAGGGCCCATTACTGCCAAGCACTCTGCCTGACAACAAGGATTAAAGGCACACTAACAAGAGCACACTCATCATCACCACAATGAGAGCAGCATCTGTGCACTCACAGCACAGCCGCAGACCCAACATTTTGCAATTCCAGGCGTTCCTTTTCCAATTCCCCATTCTTTCTATTCTTACCAATACACATGCAATGTCAGCAGGGCAGGTCGGTGCTGAGACGACGAAGACCAAGGATGCGGCAGCATCCACCGCAAATGCTACTAACCTGTTTGTCCTTTTCCCAGCGTCTTCTCCAAGCGGTAAGGTCCCACATAGTTGGCACAATGTCCGCTGTTGGCCTCCTTGCCCGATGATGACATGTTTACGCGTGAAACAATACGCGGGAGTGGCGTATATTTCTTGTCCAAGTTGGACGCCTTTCTAGGGAGAGAACCGCAATTTTGCTGCGCAGAGGAGTTTGCCCCTGTCGGTGTTTCCAATGCACGCCCGCTTCCTACACGTCCCGCAATACGGCTCAGTTGAGGGATTTGAACCTGGAGATCATGGTGGTTCAGTCCCGAGAGAGCGGTGCGATAGAGCGCCGCGATAGAGCGCCGTTGGGTGTGAACTGATGATGGAACAGCATCCGTTGTCGCGAACGCGTCCTAGTCAATTGCAAAGTTCATGAAGCCTACTTCCGGTTGGTTGTTTCAAAATAAATGCTCATTTCTCCTCATTTACGAGCCATTGATAACGGAGGAAAATTTCGATGTACAATAAACCGTCCAATCTGAAGTAGTGTTATTATTACATATATATTTGTAAATTAACTACCACCACCACAAGTAATTGAAAATAAAGAACCGATTTGAGATGCACGCAATATCTGGATATCTTTCAGCTTTCATAGCCAGAGCCAGAACAAACGTCCATGACCCCGCCCCGTGACATCAATTGTGCTTAGCATTCCTGACAATTCTTTCTAGTGAGGCCAAGATGCCGACGTATTGCACCAAACTGCAACAAAACTGAGAAACTGCACCCAAATTTGTCTTTCTTTAAACTCGGATTACAGATCAACCAGGGAAATCGGCACACATCTGCAGTGATCACTTCAAAGAACAGATTCTGGAACAGGACCCTAAATTTTCTATCACACCACATCTTCACACCAAACTGAAGAAAACACTAACAGTGAATGACTATCCTCCTATTTTTTAACATATAAAACTGTTAGCCGCGAGAGAAGTATCAATCAACAGACAAAAGAAATGCCGAAGAATAGAGATTCGTTGTTATTGTGCGCTATTTATGTAGCCGATTATAGACGCTAACATCACCATTACTGGTTATTAGTCACCGACGTAGCCATAGCCCCAAGTTCCGGTATAAGCAACAAGATACTTAATGATGGGTGTTGTTATGTAGTTATATGTAAAACATTTTCGTCCAAGCAAACAACTTCATATCTACCTGAGGAAGTGATGCAGACATGTTAATCAGATCTAAATTCATTCCGATACGCTTCATTTTTATTTCTACCTTTTCAAACTCACGACAACACTGGCATTCGCCACATTTGGCATTAGGCCAGAAAGAGAACACAAACACAAGTCTTTCGAAACTTGCCTGTCTGGAAAATCTCCGAGTTCAGTTCTCCGAGTTATGTTTCGTCATCAGCGTCTCTTCCCCTGTCCAACACATCAAGTTCCGCTAGTGTGTATTTTGGCTCAAACGCTTTGTTTTCCAGCCAGGGTCATTGGAATGTCTGAGCAAGAGAGGAATTTTGAAAATACTATAAATAAGAAACACTGAACCCTCGTCTACTAACTTTTAAAGTGTTCTCCCATTCCTATTATTTTCAACAAAGTCGTCCTTTAAGTGTGCAAAGCCTCTGGTAAAATCAGTTAAAAAGTGGACTAACGTGGCAAAATTAGAACTTAAAAGCTTGTTAGATTGCTCAGGTTGGAGCGTCTTTGAAAATTAAGCCTTGATGAATTCACCGATATTGTTGGATATGTCAGTTGCTGTGAAAAACTTTTCACACGTTCAAGAACAACAAGCCGTGGTTTACAGCCAGACTTAAGCCACATCTTCTTTATGCTTCTCACCAGGATCCAGTCTCCTGGTTCCACAAACGTGTGGTCCTGCTGACGTCAATATGCCGGGATGCTTTGTTGGAAAGAGTTCTATCTATTTTGAGAATGCATCTATTATGACCAAGCAATTCTTTTTTTTTCACTTTGGTTTAATTCAATAAAGTCCATGTGGACAATTTTGATAATGTTTATTTTTTGTGTACAATCCTTGTGGAAAATTTGGCTGACATTTTATTTTTTGTGTATAATTGTATATAATGTTTACCTGTAAGATCATCCCTCCTGTTGAGAAATGCGCTAGCCCATTGCTTAATTCAAACAGCTACTTTGGTAAGACTGGTTTATAGTCTGGTCATACATAGATGTTAGTTTTTAGTATTTCCCCATTCCACCACCCCCATCCCCCCACATTTATATCTGTGTCAAGTTCGAATATGTATATTCTGGCTCAAACGCATAACCTGAACATTGTACATTATATTATTTTTGTTTTGTTTGATGTATTTGTAATTCAGCCACAAAATGACAGATAGTGGATGTTGTCTGCTCGGTGAAACCATGCCCACTGGGATTGGGGTCAGAACAGCAAGCAATGCTGACATGGGAAATGCTGATTGGCTGTCAGTTTTGCAGCTGGGGTAATCTGAATCTCCGATCCAGAAAATAATTTTGCGGCATTTTCGAAAATAGTTTACAATTTACAGATGTTTTGATGTGAAATCTGTGAATAATTGCACCATTAAAAGAAACACTCATGTACTAACTTTTAATGTGTGGTCCCATGGCTATTTTTTTCGACAAAGTCATCCTTTAAGTTTACAATGTGTGATGACTGGTGATCAGAAGTAGATAGAAACAGTAAGAGTATTGGTACTTTAGAAAGATATGACTGAAATGAAATGATTCACTGAAAAAAAATACTCAAGTGCCGTATTTGTCACGGTCAGAACACAGGGTTGGACCCAAATGCAAGACTCGGGAGGCATAGAGGCAGTTCGGGAAAAGTGTTTATTTGGTCCAAGGTCGGGAATCAGGAAGGCAGTCAACGGGAGCAGCAGTAACCAGGACATCAGGCGTAGAAGGCAGGTCAGTGGGCTGGCAGGGATCGGTACACGGGAGATCAGGAACAGGATTACGAGAGTGCGGGAACGAGGCATTAAGCAACAATCTGGCAAAATCCAGACCGTACGTGTGGTTCTATATAACTGGGACGTAATTACTAGAGATGAGGTGCAGCTGTGTGACTCTGCTGTTTGCGGCAGGTGCGTGCCGCCTCAGGGACCGGTACCGTCAGGACAGGGACTGGCAGGGCCATGACAGTATTGGGCAACCGGTGAGTAGCTTCTGATGTATTTCTTTAATCACTGCAGTCAAATTTTAAAAATCCAATATTTATTTTCAAATTCAGATATTGCTCAGTAATAGATCAGTATAAAACAGTAATTTATTAAATATATATATATATATATATATATTATTATTTATTTTTTTTTACAAACTAAGGAAAATACATACACAAGAAATCATCTATTAATTCAGTGAACATTAATTTCCTTGGGGGTCCGAGCTGTTGTCAGGGGTTTTGACAGAGGGAAATGTACGCATGCAGGAACGTCCCTCCCAATAACATAGACTACGCCCTGCGCGTAAGGCCTGATCACATTTTGTACGAGAGGACCCATTTGCAAATTTTCACAAAGGATGCCGCTTATGTGCTCCCATGAGATGCTCCACATGTAAAAGACCACCAAATTAACACAAGTTAGGAGAGAGCTGAAATGACAGCACTCAAAATTTGCCCAGTCCAGAGGAATTTATCTTACAGGGGCCGGCATTTGCAGAGTGGAGTGTAAAGAGCTAGTCAACATTACCAGAGGTGGACCTACTTGGTGGCCAGCGGTGGCCACTCTAAAAAAGACAGCAAACCCCCACCCCACCAGCAGGCAGTGACCCCAATAAAGTCTTTATCCTGGAGCTGCTCTCTGTCTCAGGTTGCCAGTTTTAATGTGTCATACACTCGTTGAGGGGAGGGCACGGTCAGGCTGCGGAGGACACTCTGTCAGGTGTCCTAGTCTCTTGATCGCCAGGCTAGTCTCCTGTAGATTTTTTTACGCACTACACACATTCGCACAACCTTTGGGTGCTGGATGGCCTGGGTGGGGGTTACGGTTGTGGGCCCTGTGACCGTCTCACCTCAGACCCACCAATTTCTCCAATTTTAATACACTACACAGCACCACGCACAATCACGGGAGGGTGCGTAGGGGGTATTCACATTTTGCTTGACGTGAATCCTGGGCCCTGCACCCCCCTCTCCATTACTCCCTCCTACCCCTGACACGGTAGTGTGCGGCCACAAAGGGATGGGGGTCCACCCCGCCTTCGCCCCCTTTGGGCCCTGCCTTCCTCTCCCCTCTCTTGGCTCCTTCGCCCATCCTGGCTCATGACGGGCGCTTAAAATGGGCTTAGGTAAGGTATGACCGTTTTTGGGTTGCTGCTAGCTTCTGCCTTGAGCCATTTTGGTGGCCCCCATAGTCTTCGGGGGTGGTAGGGGTGGTGGCACTGGTGGGGCTCACTGGGTGAAGAGTTGGTCCAGTGCCCGTGTCTCTCCCTTTTGGACTGGTCTGGGTCCTTAACACTAAGAGGTGGTAAAATTGCATGGTAGTTGTTGTATATAAATGGTTGTATGTACAGTATAACATTGGTGCTCAATCTTAAACACCTTGAGATCATTTTTTTTATTGCGGCAAAGGTGCAACCTACTACAGTGCCTTGTGAAAGGCCCCCTTGAACTTTTCAACCTTTCGCTACATTTCAGGCTTCAAACACAAAGATATAAAATTTTCATTTTTTTGTCAAGAATCAACAACCTGCCATGTGAAACACTACAGGGGCATTTTGGTTTGAATCCCTTTTATCTCTGCTTTTCTTCTATTTTCATACTTGTTTGGACCCTTACTTTAACTTAGAAAGGTTGATATACTGTATTGAGCATTGAAGAGACCAGGTGGAAAGGTAGAAAGGCTAGAAGTCTAGGAGCAGGGTCTAAATTATTTTACCATGGAGTAGATGGGAAAAGAAATGGAGTAGGGGTCATTTTAAAGGAAGACCTGGCTAAGAACGTCTTGGAGGTGAAAAGAGTATCAGATCGAGTGATGAGGCTGAAATTTGAAATTGAAGGTGTTATGTATAATGTGATTTGCTGCTATTCCCCACAGGTAGGATGTGACCGAATGTTGAAAAAGAAATTCTGGAAGGTACTAGATGAAGTACTTCTGAGCATCCCAGACTGAGAGAGAGAGTTGTGATAGGAGCAGATTGTAATGGACATGTTGGTGAAGGAAACTGGGGCAATGAAGAAGTGATTGGTAAGTACGCCATCCAGGAAAGGAACTTTGAGGGACACATGTTGGTGGACTTTGCAAAAAGGATGGAAATAGCAGTAGTGAACTTTTTTTTTCAGAAGAGGCAGGAACATATAGTGACCTACAAGAGTGGAGGTAGAAGCACGCAGGTGGATTATATTCTGTGCAGACGATGTAATCTGAAGGAGGTTACTGACTGTAAAGTAGTGGGAGGGGAGAGAGTAGCTCGACAACACAGGATGGTGGTGTGTAGGACGACTCTGGTGGTGGGTAGGAAAATTAAGAAGACAAAGGTAGAGCAGAGAACAAGGTGGCGGAAGCTGAAAAAGGAAGAATGCTGTACGACCTTCCAGAAAGAGGTGAGACAGGGTCTCGATGGACAGGAGGAGCTCCCGGAAGACTGGACTACTACAGCCAAGGTGATCAGAGAGATGGGCAGGAGAGTACTTGGTGTGTCTTCTGGTAGGAAAGGGGAGACGGAAACCTGGTGGTGGAACCCCAAAATACAGGAAATCATACAAGGAAAGAGATTACAGAAGAAGAAGTGAGAGACTGAGAGGACTGAAGAGCAGCGAAAGGAATATATTGAGATGTGACGTCGGGCAAAGGTAGAGGTGGCAAAGGCTAAACAAGAGGCATATGACATGTACACTAGTTGGACACAAAAGAAGGAGAAAAGGATCTCTACAGGTTGGCCAGACAGAGGGATAGAGCTTGGAAATATGTGCAGCAGGTAAGGGTGATTAATGATAGAGATGGAAATGTGTTGACTGGTGCCAGGAGTGTGCTGAATAGATGGAAAGAATACTTTGAGAGGTTGATGAATGAAGAAAATGAGAGAGAACGAAGAGTAGAAGAGTGTGGAGTGTGAAGGACCAGAAAGTGGCATTGATTAATAAGCGGGAAGTTCGAGAAGCACTACAAAGGATGAAAAATTGAGAGGCAATTGGTCCTAATGGCATACCAGTGGAGGTATGGAAGCAATTTGCAGAGGTGGCTCTGGAGATTTTGACCGACTTATTCAACAGAATACTAGCAGGCGAGAAGATGCCTGAAGAATGGAGGAAAATTATGCTCGTCCCCATTTTTAAGAACAAAGGTGACTTACAGAGCAGTGGGAACTATAGAGGAATACAGTTGATGAGCCACACAATGAAGTTATGGGAAAGAGTAGTGGAGGCTAGGACAGAAGTAAATATCTGCGAGCAGCAGTATGGTTTCATGCCTAGAAAGAGTACCACAGATGCATTATTTGCCTTGAGCATGATAGTGGAAACGTACAGAGAAGGTCAGAAGGAGCTACATTGTGTCTTTGTGGATCTCGAGAAAACCCATGACAGAGTACCAAGAGAGGAACTGTGGTACTGCATGCAGAAGTCTGGTGTGGCGGTGAAACATGTTAGAATAGTAGAGGACATGTACAGCTAAGAAAATAAGTATTTGAACACCCTGCTATATTGGAAGTTCTCCCACTAAGAAATCATGGCGAGGTCTGACATTTTCATCGTAGGTGCATGTCCACTGTGAGAGGGATCATCTAAAAAGAAAAATCAAGTAATCACAAAGTATGATTTTTTTTCTATTTGTTTTTTCCACATTTTTATATACAAATAGAGAAAGAAATAGAGAAAGAAAGAAAAGAGAAAAGAAAAAAGAAAAAGAAGGGAGAGGAAAAAAATGCACTTAATTTACATTCATTAACAGTGGGATAATAATACCTTTATAAATGACAGAATAGGGGGGTTTCTCTCATCTCCAATTATCTGGTCTAGTAGGTCATCCTCAACCAAGTAAATACCCGTAAGTGAGCAAAAAAAAAAACTTTAAAGGGAAAACAACAATTATCACAGTAGTGAAAAAAAAATAACAAAAATGATACAACCTCAAAGCTCCTTACAACAAATGTTCCAAAAACAATCAATGATTTACATATTCGCTTCAAGTCAAAAAAAATTTTAGGTTTAAAATTTTCTTGGTATCGGAACCCTTGGGTGATACCTGTTCTGACAACAAGACAAGATGCAATACCTATAAGTTTAAAAAAAAAAAGAAAAGAAAAAAAAATACACTGCACAACACGCAAGGAAAAAAAAGATAATAATAATAATAATAATGACAACAACAAAAGGAATAAGTGGTGGGAACCAATGAACAAAATTAAGATAAACTTGATTTCACATTATGTTGCAACATCTTTTGATGTTATGGCATATTTTGTCCGGTTTTCCCAATGTCTCTCAAACTTGTCTTGTTGTTGCCTCAAGATGAAAGTTAACTTTTACATTTTAAAGACATCTTGAACCCCTTTATTCCAATCCTCAACTGTGGGAGTATCCTTTATCAACCATTTCCTTATAATAGATTTTTTGCTTGCTAGTGACAAAATACTGTATATATTTTCATTTTCTGGACCCTTGACAGTTTCCGGTATTAATCCCAAGCATAAGGTTTCAAATTTTAAAGAAATCCTGACTTTCATAATTATCTCCATATTTTGTTTAATGTCTTTCCAGTATTTTAAAATGATTGGACAGTCCCAGAACACACGAAAATGTGTCGCTTTATTCTCTCCATAATCTCTCCAGCAGGAGGTACTTGCATCCGGCGGGATCCTCTGAGGTGGAACTTTAAAAAAATCTAACTACATTTTTCCACCCAAATTCTCTCGAGGATAGAGCACAAATACTTTTCCACTGGTGGAGATTATCTTTTTCCAAGTTTCCACTTGCAGTTTAACGTTACTTTCCTTTTCCCATTTCTCTTTTATATATATGGAATCATCACTGTCTAACTCCTGTAATACTATATAAATCTTAGATATGTTTCCACCCCCTGGGTCTGACATATAAGCAAGAAGGAATATCTTCACCATACACAGATTAGTTTGTGATTCTTCTTTTTTCATTATTTTCTCTAAGTAATGTCTTAATTGCAAAAATCTATAAAAGTCTTGGTTAATCTAAACTGATTCTTTAATTTCTGAAATTGTCGAAGTGCACTCCCTTCATAAAAATCACTGTGTGTGATGAGCCCCTTTTCTGCCCATTGTTTGAATCGTATGTCAAACCCGTTGGGTGGAAAATCTGAATCATATCTGATCTATTTTATTATCTAGTATGGTTCCTTATACCTTGTTATTCTATGCCAAATCTTGATGGATAGTTTTATTAATGGGTTGGTGTCTTTTAAAAACTTGAGTAGGCCGGTGTCCCCTATGATTGCTTGTAATGGAATGTCACTTGATATCATACATTCTATATATTTCCATTTTGCTTTGTAGGAAGGGTTACAATTTTCAACAAAAGTTTTTATCTGCACCCCTTGATTGAAATTTTTAACATTTGGGAGAGCCAAGCCTCCCTTGTCTTTTGATAATTGGAGAGTCTTATAATGAATTCTTGGTCTATTGGTCTGCTAAATAAATCTTGATATTAAGTTGTCTAATTCTCAAAATGTCCCTTTTGGGAGCTCTACTAGTATATTTTGGAACAGATATCGTAATCTCGGTAGCACGTTGATTTGTATTGTTTCCATCCTCTGTACTAGTCCTAAAAAAGGAAACAGATTCCACCTGGTTAAATCAAATTTAATTTTAGAGATTAAGGGGTCATAGTTCTCTGATATAATTGTATCCAGATTTATAGCCATATTGACCCCTAAATATTTATTTTTTTAATAAATTCCTATTTACATTGAGTTCTTCCTTGATGGGCTAGCTAGGGGAATAATTAAATGACAAAATTTGAGTTTTGTGTGTATTCAATTTATAACCTGATACCAGGCCATATTCTCTAAGAGTTATGAGTAATTCTGGGAGGGATTTGGATGGGTGTCTCAAATATATCAGGGTATCGTCTGCAAACAGAGCAATTACATATTCTTCATTCGTCACCTTGATGCCCTTAATGTTCTCATTCTGTTTTATCTACTGACTCAGTGGAAAAATAGAGCAAATAACAACGGTGAGAGAGGCCAACCCTGATGACAACCCTTCTCCAGTTCAAAGCCACTGGATAGTCCTCCGTTGAGTCGCATTTTAGTAATTGGTTTGTGATAAAAGGCTTGTAAGTCTTAGTAAAATCCTTATGGAATTGGAATCTCCAGTATCTTACATTAAAAAGCCAATTGATCGAATCGATCTTTCTCCACTTCAAGCCCTAATAGGACAGCATCTAGTTGTTTATGTGGTTAATTACATGTAATGTCCTCCTGACATTGTCTTGTGTTTGTCTTTGTTTTATTGAAACCAGTTTGATCCAACTGCATAGTATGCGGGAGTATTATTTCAAGGCGTTTTGCTAAAACTGAAGTAAAAAGTTTATAGTCCACGTTCAACAAGCTGATTGGCCGATAATTAGAGCATTCTGTCGTATCTTTCCCTTCTTTTGGCATTACTGTAGTAATTGTTTCTCTCCAGGATGGAGGAATTTCACCTTTCCTCAAAACCCAGTTAAATGTTTTAAGCAAGAGTGGGGATAACAAATCTGATTCTCTGACTAATTTCCATTTGAGTGTCTTTTTTATGTTTCTTTTCCAGGTCTTCCAATTCTTTTTCTAGTTTATTCCATTTTTGTTGTTTTAACTTCTTGTGAAGTGCCAGTTTAGCAATGATCTTCCTCTCAAGACAGCTTTACCTGCATCCCAAATCATGAGAGGGGAGGCTTCCCCATTATCATTGTCTTACAGGTATAATTTGATGTCTTCTTGGAGTTCTTATTTCATTTTTCCTTTAAGTACATTTAAATTAAGCTTCAAAGAAAACAGGTTTTTACTATTTTTTAAGTTTAAGTCTAAATAAACAGGGCTGTGGTCAATGACCATTTGGATGATACAGAGGAGTCATGGGAGAAATGTTTGTGGTCAGATGAGACCAAAATTGAACTTTTTGGTCATAATTCAACTAACCGTGTTTGAAGGAAGACGAATGATGAGTTCCATCCCAAGAACACCATCCCTACTGTGAAGCATCATGCTTTGGGGGTGTGTTTCTGTACATGGGACAGGACGACTGCATTGTATTAAGGAGAGGATTACCACGGCCATGTATTGTGAGATTTGGGGGAACAACCTCTTTCCCTCAGTCAGAGCATTGAAGATGGGTCGTGGCTGGGTCTTTTAACATGGCAATGACCCAAAGAACACAGCCAGGAAAACCAAGGAGTGGCTCCGTAAGAAGCATATTACCGTTCTGGCGTGGCCTAGCCAGTCTCCAGACCTACACCCAATAGAAAATCTTTGGAGGGAACTGAAACTCCGTGTTTCTCACTGACAGCCCAGAAACCTGTCTGATCTAGAGAAGATCTGTGTGGAGGAGTGGACCAAAATCCATCCTACAGTGTGTGCAAACCTGGTGAACAACTACAGGAAACGTTTGACCTCTATAATTGCAAACAAAGGCTACTGTACCAAATATTAACATTGGCTAGTTGAAATACTTATTTGCAGCTGTATCACACAAATAAATTGTTAAAAATTCATACATTGTGATTTCTTGATTTTTCTTTTTAGATCATCTCTCTCACAGTGGACATGCACCTACGATGAAAATTTAAGACTCCTCCATTATTTCTAAGTGGGAGAACTTGCAAATTAGCAGGGTGTTCAAATACTTATTTTGTTCACTGTAAATCTCATTCCCAGTCTCAGGTCTCTTGCAGACTCCAACAGGTTTTCTTCCAGAATTGTCCTGTATTTAGCTCCATTTATCTTCCCATCAGTTTTAACCATCTTCCCTGTCCCTGCTGAAGAAAAGCAGGTACAAACCATGAGGCTGCCACCACCATGTTAGACAGTGTGGATGGTGTGTTCAGGGCAATGAAGTGTGTTGCTTTTATGGCAAACATATCGTTTTGCATTGTGGCCAAAAAGTTCGATTTTGGTTTCATCTGACCAGAGCACCTTCTTCCACACCTTTGGTGTGTCTCCCAGGTGGGTTGTGGCAAAATAAACAGATATCTTTGAGAAATGGCTTTCTTCTTGCCACTCTTCCATAAAGGCCAGATTTGTGGAGTGTACGACTGATTGTTGTCCTACGGACAGACTCTCCCACGTCAGCTGTAGATCTCTGCAGTTCATTCAGGGTGATCATGGGCCTCATGGCTGCATCTCTGATCAGTCTTCTCCTTGTTCGAGGTGAAGTTTAGTGGGACGGGCGGGTCTTGGTAGATTTGCAGTGGTCTGATACTCCTTCCATTTCAATATGATTGCTTGCACAGTGCTCCTTGAGATGTTTAAAGCTTGGGAAATCTTTTTGTATCCAAATCCGACTTTAAACCTCACAACAACAGTATCTCGGACCTGCCTGTTGTGTTCCTTGGTATTCATGATCCTCTGTGCGTTTTAAACAGAACCTTGAGATGATCACAAAGCAGGTACATTTATACAGAGACTTGATTACACACAGGTGGATTCTATTTATCATCATCAGACAACATTGGATCATTCAGAGATCCTCACTTAACTTCTGCAGTGAGTTTGCTGCACTGAAAGTAAAGGGGCCGAATAATATTCCATTTGTTAAAAAAGTATACAATATTTAATAAATTTCATTCCACCTGTTGTAGATTCTTGACAAAGAATATTAATTTTACATCTATATTTTTGAAGTCTGAAATGTGGCGAAAGGTTGAAAAGTTCAAGGGGGCCGAATGCTTTCACAAGGCACTGTATCTACCTACCAAGTCCACTTAAATGTTTGTTTTATTTATTTTGTTTTTTCAGTTGTTTCATTCGTGCAAAGTGTCTTTTTCAGCCTCAAACCTACTTACAGATACAATGTATTGTTCATGCATCCATCCAGCCATCCATACATTTTCAATACTCTTATCCTCACAAAGGTTACAGGGGCGCTGCAACCTATCACAGGTGACCCTGGGCGAGAAAAATTATACACCCTGAACTGGTCGCAAGCCAATCACAGTGCAGATAGAGACAAACAACTAGTCACACTCACTTTCACACCTACAGAAAATTCAGTCTTCAATTCACATACCGTGCATGTTTTTGGATGTGGGAGGAAAAGGGAGTACCAGGAGAGAACCCACGCAGGCAGTGAGAGAGCATAATAACTCCACGCAGGTGAGACCAGAGTTGAACCCCAGGTTCTCAAATCTGTGAGGCAGATCTGCCAACCAGCTCCCCAACATGCTGCCAAAATTTCCATCCATCAATTTTCTGAGCTGTTCATCCTCACAAGGTTTGTGGGAGTGCTGGAGCCTATCTGAGCTGTCAACGGGCAGGAGGCAGGGTACAACCTGAACTGGTTGCCAGCCAATCACAAGGCACATAGAGACAAACAGCCATACTCACAATCACACCTAGGGGCAATTTAGAGTCTCCTATTTTTGTATGTTTTGTGGATGTGGGAGGAAACCAGAGTACCTGGAGAAAACCCACGCAGGCACTGGCAGAACATGTAAACTCCACACAGGCAGGGCTGGGATGGAACCCTGGTCCTGTGAGGCCAACGCTCCACAGCTGCGCCACCATGCCAACCCCACCAAAAGGTATTATATTTATCACCATCATCAACATCATCAGGGTCGTGGGTTAATTGGAGCCTATCTGCAAGGTAATGATTTTGAAAATCTACCTTCTGTGTGGGGCCTAGGAGATTGTATATGCAGTCATATGACTGCCTGCGTTTGTTTAATGTGTTAAACAGAGTCAAAAGTCACTTGGCAGGGATCTTATTTGTCACCTGCCTCTGAGATGTACCAAAACTTGCAGGAATGCAAAAGGTAAGACAAAATGTCTGTCCTGGAGCTAGAAATCTGTTACGTTTGTGATAAATGTTTAAAAAAAAAAATTCTGGTGAAACTTGTGTGACTGAGTCTGTTTTATTTATTTTTTTCCATTCAAGTATTTATTGTTCTACAATACAATGTCAATGTTCATTATTCTTAATTATAATTAAAAAGGAAATGTTCTTAAAAAGGATGTAGTAGAATTATTATTTGTTGTGATAATTTTGAGGAAAATATTTTCTCCTAAATATATAAACAGTTCTATACACAGAGAGGGAATAAGAACAGTGGGTAACACAAAAATATTGTACAGACAAAATAGAGTAACAATTGCAATAAGAATCTGTAGTAAAGCGCAACAGCCTAGCAAGATGGAGGATTACCATATGTGTATTTCGTGACGGTAAATTGCAGAGACTCATTGTTCCTGGGTTTTGGAGTCATTGTTTCCATGACATTTGGATCTTGGGCCTCGCTTTTCTCCAGTGTCAAATGATCTACGGTTAAGTATAGAATGCAGTCACTCACATTTGACGAGCGTGACTATGCTCATGTGCCTTCGCGCTCGCAAATCTGCACAGTCGAGCACAAAAAATCACGCGTGTAAAATGTGTTACAAGTACAAAAAATAGATATTAAAAACGTCGCTTATTTTGTGTAGTCTTGTGATTGATTTATGTGTTTATTTCATAAACGTTGATAACTAAACAAGCCTGCTCCTAAACAATCAGTCTTCACCCGGAAACAGGAAAAGCAAGTTAACCGTACTGAGCATGAGCATGTGATGCCAAAAGCACATATTCTGAGCTGCTTCACGTACTGCAAGCGCATTTACGTTGAAAGTCATCAACATCATGACCCATGTCAAAGGAAATTCAGTTACCCCAGGGGTGCGCAATGCGTTGATCGCGAGGCAGTTTTGGTTGATCGTGTGACGGCGTGCCCAAAAAAAAAAAAAAAAGACGTTTGACAATCATCCACCTCGTGGCTTGATTCAGGTGTGGCCAATACGTCGAGTGCACGCACATAAAGGCGCGTTGGAGCAAGCCGGCCTCCTATTTATGGCAGTAGTGGCGTAGCGCATGTGCACCCCCCCCCCTCCTCCTCTCACTGATTGTGGTTTACTTTGACTTGATCTAAGTTCTAAGGTCATTTTTCCCACGGCGTGCGTTATCTTGAAGCTGAAGGGTTTTCCCCTCTACATACTTTAGGAAGATATAGATCATCTACAGCCAGCTTTCATCAATGGATTGACAATAGATACCGCCGTAAATTACACTAGATTACAACAGTACATCACGATTGCCGACAAGGATGTTTGTTACAATGTATCGCTAGCTTGTATCCAATAACGGCGATTATATTGCGGTAAACTTTCAGTATTTTCAAAATTTTGCAGGTATAGATTGTTCGTGTTTATTCCTTGACAGCCCAGTGCATTTAACTTTTCTTCAGATAAAGTTTGTCAGATCAAGAATTTTTATTGATGAAAAATGTTGAATACTGTTTTATATCATGTTCTACTAATTTCAGTTGAAATTGGAAATTATCATTTCAGAGTTTTAAATTTTTGTTTTCTATTTTAGTTGTGCATTTGTTTATTTTATTTTTAATTTACAATTATGTTATATTAATCCAGTAAATTATTTTTAAGGTCTTGAGATTCCATCCCTAATCACACACGCAACTTTATCTGCAGGCATGACTGACCACACCGTACATTTTTCAAATGTGAGTGACTGAGAATGGGTGAAACAAAGTCTTTGCTATACTGTATTGTATTTTCTTCTTTTCAATACAAAACATTATAGAATGCGCAAATGCCAGTCTGTATTGGTTTGTAAAATTAATTGTAATTCTTAATTACATTTGTTCATCTTTTGGGTGGCTTGATAATCTAAATTTAGGCTGAATCATATCCGTGCGTGTGTTTGTGCACGTGTGTGTGTGTGTGTGTGTGTGTGCGTGCGTGCGCGTGTGCGTGTGTTTGTGTGTGAAAGTGACAGTTAGTGAATGAGGGAGAAGACCAGCATGAGAGAGAAAAAGAGATACAGTATATAGAGAGATAGAGACAAACAGACTGACAGACAGACAGAAAAAGAGAAAGAGAGAGACAACTCGGTCCTGGTGCATGTTTACTGGATTTGGCAGTTGGTGACAACATCTCGCTTTGTATTTCATCACTCCTCCACAACAAAAGGCAACATGCTTTATGGCAGATGGATCTCAGCCCCTACTACCACCCCCACCCCCATCTGCCTCCTTATCTACCCACAAATCCAACCAGCCCCCTTCAAAACTGTATTTCTGACAAAGACAGGTCCACCATATTACGATGTCAGACCCAGTTGCCAAGATACAGGGTCTACTCAAATGATTTTCTGCTCATTAAAAGTGACACCAACTATGCCATTGAACACTCACCCCACCCTAGCCACCCAAAATGTGAATTGGGGATGTAGTGACATGCAATGATAAATTAAGAATTTTACCCTCATTTCAAGGACCCAGTGCGTGCTCTCCCCTGGTGGTGGTTTTGTTGTCTGGCACTGGCAGACGGTGCAAGCACAGCTATAAAAGTAAAGCATTCTAATCACCTCAATGTGGAATAATCTGTCATAAACATCCCGAGCCGTTTAGGGGCCTGACCAACTCTCTGGGTAGACTGTCTGTGTTACTACACTAACTGATTTTTTTTTTTTTTTTTTTTAGGGAACAAGGGAGCACTTATGGTTGAGCACAGGGGTCACCAACCTTTTTGAGGCTGAGGGCTACTTTGCAGCAAAACTTCAGAGTCAGAGTTCATTAGATTATTATAACATACATATATATACAGTATATATATGTTATTAAATAAAAAATATATTATTTATATAGTATTATAAAATATATTATAAATATTACATTATATATTTATTATACATTACATTGCATTACTTTTTTACATTACATTTTTAAAAAAACAATGTAAGTAAGTCAAATTCAAAATTAAAAGCACAAATAGCAATTTGTGACCTGTGCTATTTTTAGAACAAGCTTCATGGACACCTTAAGTGGTCCTCGAGGGCAACCATGCGCCTGGGGCCACCCCGATGGTGACCCATGGTTTACACTTCTAGTTTAGGTACAGTAATAGAACCCATAGTGAGTTTCCCCAACCTTTATTTGACAGTGAGGTTGGGCAAATGTCAGACACTTGCAAAGGATGGAAAACTAGAATGTACAAAAGCACTTCACGTCAAAGCCGACCCTCGCCAGAGAGGAGTTTTAAAAACATTGCTAAACTGGGTTTGATGTTAAACCTTTTTGGCCTTATCTTCCAACAAGAGCCAAGTTGGCCCTGCATATTCCCTTGCTAGAACGCAGTTCACTTTATGCAGTCTCACTATTACATATTGTGTGTGTGTGTCATATTTATTGTGTAGCAGGCTTTTTTGTTATAGCATATTGATTGGTTAAGGGACTGTAGACGATTGTCAACCACCCTAAGTACCAAGGCTGCCACCATGAGGACAGCTGGCAGACCCCGTGGCGTTTCCGCACATCCGCACAAGTTGTGATGCGTCGTGGCACGGCAGCATCCCCAATACCGGGGGATCGAAAAAAAAGATGGTGTGTACAAGTGACCAGTAATTACAAGAAAAAGAAAAAAAATCTTACGCGATGGGAAAGGGTTAGGCCATTGATGGAAATAGAGAGGGAGGATAACCCTGCACTACGTGGAAAGGAGCCATACCTGTGGAGGCGGCAATGAAAAACCGGCATGAAGGACATCTGGCTGGACCAGGAGTGTCCCTCAAGGCTTCCTTCACTCGTGTCTCGATTGCTCAGGTCAACCCGGACACGAAGCAGGCCTCCGGAAGGATTGGGACGCTTGCGGGCTCTGTGCGATCCCCCTCATGGATCCGCGAGAGTACATCCGGCTTGCCGTTCTTCGAGCCTGTGCGGAAGGACAAAATTAAGTGGAAACGTGTGAAAAAGAGTGCCCACCTGGGCTGGCGGGCATTCAGCCGCTTCGCGGTCCTCAAGTATTCCAAGTTTTTATGGTCGGTGAGAACCACGACACTTGCGACCCCTCCAGCCAATGTCGCCACTCTTCCATCACTGTCTTGACCACGCCGTAGTTACACTCAGCCGGGGTCAGTCTTTTTGAAAGGAAGGCGCACGGGTGAATCCTACCGTCCTTTGCGCACCTCTGGAATAGAACCGCTCCTATCCCAGAGTCCGATGCGTTGACCTCGACCACAAACTGCCGGTCCGGGTCTGGCATTATGAGAATCAGCGCGGTGGTAAAGCGTGCCTTGAGCCTGTCGAAGGCCTCCTGATATTAAAATGAATTCTGCTTCTTGCATACCTACAAATACCTCACAGCATTGTTTACAGCTTTACACAAATTGATTTTAGCACTCCTCTTGTAGACCTTGGATATAGGATGAAGTAAGTGGAATTTTTGTCAGGTCACTGTCCTACCCAAGGGGGCAAAAGAGAAATATAAGACACATTCTCATCATGAATAATTTAGATTTTTTTCATGAGCAAGACTGGACCACGGCCAAGAGGGGTGTCGCCTGGCCACCGCTCCGAGCGATTTTATCTCTGACACCTGTTGCCCATCACAGCTGTGTCACATGAGACACAGTGATTAGACAATGTATTTAAGTTGAGTTTTGTCATTGGTTTTTGCCAGTTCATTGAGTATGCTTTCCCGCATTCAGGGTCATTCTGCCACTGCGGCATTGTAGTCTAGTCACACTTTTGGTTATGCTCTTTAGTTGACTCATAGTTATCGGACATTGTTTCTTCTGTTTTGCATCCTGCCTTCTTGGACTGTGTTGTTGTGCACAAATTTCATTTGTAATAAAACCCACTGAACACCATTTTTCTCATCTTGGACTCCTGCGTTTCATTCCGCCCGTGCACGTTGGTTTGTGACACATTTTTGGGGAAATGTGACTCAAACTATCCAAATACACCTGAATCGAACTGTTGAAGAGCACTTGAACCGATATTGGTGGTAATGATATGTAGCCCTTATTTTGATGGAAAGATATTGGTTCATGACAGAACTCACCAAGTTACTGATTGAGACTATCTTGATTTGAAAGAACTGCAGGAATTAGCTGCAGTGTTGCACTGAACAGTCTTTAGCCTCCAGGTCAAGTAGCCAGGTTCAATTTGTGGGTATTAAAAATGTTCCTGCAATAATCAAAACATTAAATTGTAGAGTACATTCAGAAAATAAATATAAACTCATATCCAAACCTTTTATTTACAAACATACATACTGTAGCTCTTATCTGGGTATGGATCTTTGAGCCTGGTAAATAGATGATGCCCAAAGCATATGTACCTCACACAGAGACTGAGACTTGTGAGTACCTCTAGATAAACATGACATCACCCCCAGTGCATTCCTCTTCTTCTTCTGCTTATGAATCCGCTTTCCTCCTCTTCTTTGTCTTTAACCCACATTAGCTGAATTTCCATCAACGCCCTGCAGGTTAACGGTACGTATGGGATTCTTCAGATGAATGATCATATTTGTTTGGCAAAATTTTAAGTCGGATGCCCTTTCTGACGCAACCCTCTGGGTTTATCCGGGCCTGGGACTGGTCTACAGATTGCACTGGCTTGTGCCCCCATAGAGCTGCATTTCGCTACAGTCTCATTCAACATCCATCTCCTTTTTTTCCCTTTCAGCTTGTCCCGTTAGGGGTCGCCAAAGCGTGTTATCTTTTCCCATCTTAGCCTATCTCCTGCATCTTCCTCTCTAACCCCAACTCCGCTCATGTCTTCTCTCACATCCTCCATCAACCTTCTCTTTGATCTTTATCTCACGCTTTTTCCTGTTAGCTCCATCCTGAGCACCCTTCTACCAATATACTCTCTCTCTCGTCTCTGGACATGTCCAAACCATCTAAGTCTGCTCTCTCACCTTGTCGCCAAAACATCCAACTTTGGCTGTCCCGCTAATGACCCTATTTCTAATTTATCCAACTTGCTCACTCCACATCTTCATTTCTGCCACCTCCAGTTCTGCTTCCTGTTGTCTCTTCAGTGCAACCGCCTCTAATCCATACATCATGGCCGACCTCACTACTATTTTATAAACTTTCCCCTTCATTCTAGCAGAGACCCTTCTGTCACATAACACACCTGACACCTTGTGCCCGCTGTTCCAACCTGCTTGGACCCGTTTCTTCACTACCTTACCACACTCACCATTGCTCTGGATTGTTGACCCTAAATATTTGAAGTCCTCCACTCATGCTATCGCTTCTCCCTGGAGCCTCACTCTTCCCCCTCCACCTCTCTCATTCACACACATATATTCTGTTTTATTTTAGCTAATCTTCATTCCTCTGCTTTCCAGTGCATGACTCTATCTTTCTAATTAATTCTGGTTGAGAATTGTGCATTGTCACTCAACATCCATATTTAGTGTTTCTTTGTTGTAGATATGGAACTATTTGCTTTTCTCATTCTGTTTACAGCTAGCACTTTGGTTTTTTCTCCACTTGAGAAATTCTGTTTTGTTCAACTGATCAACTTTGATTTTCACTACATTTCAATTAAAATACTAAGAAATCACAGAGAATTCCCGAAAACTCCACTGTGATGTGACACAACAAAACAGCATAAAGGTGATGCAGATTCTCCATTCTGTTCGATGTGCCGAACAGAACTTATATATAAACAAAATAATAAACACATGTACAATGAGGCCCTCCAACAAGAATAAAGTAATTTCCATTCAAACCTGTCACCTTTAATAAATCAGACACCAACCTAGAAAGAGAAAAGTTTCCCCAGCTTTCATTTCCCCTGATTATTCTCTTGGGGTTGTACCTTATCAAATGCATGTTTGCTGGATCAAAACATATCAATGGCAATCGACTGGCCAGTTATGAAATAAGCAAAGGGTCAAGGCTACAGACACGTAGCATCCCGATAAAATATTGATACTGGCTGGAGAGCAACGTTGCCTCTAATTTTTTACGTGCCTAAGCAAACACACTAAGGCCGTGAGCCCCCCCTTTGACCACGGTGAGCAACAGACGTATGCACTACGGTCAGATCAGTGTCATTCATTGAAGCTACATGGCTCATTCATAGATTCACATTATAGCATTTACATTCGCATCAGAACATTTTTAAGAACAATTTTGTGTTTTCGCAAACTTGTAATGAAAAAGTCAACAAACAAACAAAATAATTGCTCCCCAAACCAAGCCAATTTTGAACTGTAAATTTGAAAGGTTGCTTGCAACTTTTTTTTTTTTCATGAAATGGATAATTTTTAGTATGTTATTAATGAAAAAACGGCTGCCAACATGGGCCCATGCGTCTTTTCACCACAAAACATGATTTTGACGTATAGAGCTTCTTGTAAATCCCGCCATGAAAATCCTCTCGAGGGATTTGTTTTAGAGAAGAAGCAGGAAGTGATGTAAAGGACAGAGGCACCCCCAAGTGGACTCCTTTGTTTTCATTAGTTGTTCTCGTTGTTCCTTCGTGTTAGCAAAATGCCGGCTCGTTGCATTGCTGGACAATGTTTGAACACTCGGGAGAATGGATTTATCCTTCATAGGTTTGCAAGAGACCCGGTTCGTCGTGAAAAATGGATTGCACGGGTGCAGAGGACGAGAGCTTCGTGGGTTCCAAATAACAGGTAGGTGTGTATACAGCTCCTAAAAAAAAATAGTTTGGGGCGAACCACGTAATTGGTCTCTCATAACGTAACAAAAGATGTGCGTACGAAATATGTGCGCGTCGGACGGCGTTGGGATGCTGCGCGGACGGTGGCAGCTCTGAAGAAGCCAGCCAAGAATGCCTCACTCAGCCGCGTGCGTGCAGTAAAGCAGCACGGCTCAGCTCTGCCTCACTCAGCCGCGTAAAGTAAAGTAACAGTAAAGCAACCCGGACGGTGTTATTCATCGCGTACTGCAGCGGCTATGAGTAACACCCTAAAGCAGCACGGCTCGACTCCGTCATAAGCCACACCAGCCGGCTGCTATGAGCCACGATGGCTCATCTCCGCCGCAGAAGTGGATCGGACGGGGATGCGGTTTGGCCATGATCGCCTATCATCTGAATATGGCTCGAAAAAATAGTGTAATATTGTCCCGAGGGCTCGAAACAATAGTCTAATATTTTCCCAGTAACTTCACTCAGTTGTGTGGTGTTCTCCTTTTCGAAAAGAGTTTCCGTGTCAGAAGGGACGTGTTCGTCTCCCATAGTTAGGGTGCACCGCGTTTTTTCATCAGCGAATGTCCGGGTGACGTCACGTACAGAGGATGCAGCCAATATGGCGACCACTTGGATGTCGTAGAATGACACTTCTGCAACTTTGCGCATGGATGACGCGCTCTCCGCTCACATTTATTTTTTCGTATAGACATTGAAGTGAATAATGTTATATGTATTTTTCATTACAATATCTATTTTAGAATGTTTAAAGGGATGACACTTGGGCTTTAAGGTTAATATTATGAGGTCTCACATATTTAAAATACAGTAATAGCTTTTTGTGCACTGTATTGTCTGTGCTTTCATCCTCTATCCAGCTGCGCCAAAGTGGACTTTTAACATTATACATCTCATCCTGCACTTTCTACTTTGGCTTCAGACCAGACCTTTCTCACTCAAAAAAAGAGAAAATCTTGTCCAGTTTCACCACTTTTTCTTCATTATTATTATTATTATTATTATTATTGTTGTTCACATACTCCGACATGCATTAAAGCAACAGCATTCTTTTTTTTTTTTTACTTTTGTCATTATTATCTAGAGTGAGCATAAGCAGCGTGTGTAACTCATCTTTGCTCTGCATCTAACTGAAGCCCGGTTGTGGGCGGTGTCTGTAATTATGAGTGTACCCCTTTAAGAGCGGGAGGTGGGCGGTGTAAGGTAAACAAGAAAGTAAAGTGTGTGGCATGGTGTGGTCTAGCAGCAACTCGTTAGAGACCACGTGCTGCCATTTAAAAAAAAAATGTCATGCTGTGGTTTACTAACCTGGATCTGTTTTTATGTGCTGAGTGTGCGCTACAAGTGCGTAATTGCACAGGCACGCACATTGGAGGGAACATTGCTGGAGAGCGATGACGAAGTTGCATGTTTACTTCCATCCATTATCCAAACCACTTATCCTCACGAGGACCACGGGAAAGCTGGAGCATATCCCAGCTAGCTTCGGGCAAAAGGCGGACTACACCCTGAACAGGTCGCCAGTCTGTCACAGGGCAGATCCATGTTTACTTACTAAACCAAATTTAAACTGTGAGCTGACATGTTATGTTTTCTCACATAAAAAATTAGTTATCCATGTTGTTTGATTTAGATTTTCAGTCAATAAGTTTGTTTTCATGGTCTGAAAATAAGACACATGATGAAATGGTTGGGTAACACAGACACATAGATGATCAATAAAAAGTCAGGAAAGTCAGCTGAGGTCTTGTTGGCTTTACCTGGGCCCTGCCCTATAGAGCTCGTGCACTATTAACCAGCTTCCACTTGTCTTGGACAACTGGATCTACACATGTATCTGGTGAGTAAGTCATCGAGATTTACACGGAAGAGTTTGAAAGCGGAGTAAAATCTGGACGTATACAAATAGTTTGTTGCTGTATCTGTTTTCAATCAAGAATAAATCCCACATAGTGATGGAGCCAGTCAGATTTTTTTCAATACAAATACCGATATTTAAATAAATGACCCCTGGTTTTACGCAAACTTGCATTCATTAACTATGATTGGAAAGAAAAAAAAGACAGCCAGTCGGCTCCTCCGTATATGAAGCGTGTTGCGGCCACATGTTAAACTTTGGTAAACTTCTCCATGACAGACGTTTTTTTTTAAATATGCATTGTTCTCAAATGAGTCAAATTCGTATTTAAAAAAAAGAAAATAAACCGCTGGGATAGGCTTCAGCCCCTGTACACGGAAGCGCGTTGCGGCCACACGTTGAACTTCAAAAAACCTCTCTTTGACCGACGGTTAATTTTCTTTTTTTAAATATGCATTGTACTCATTTGATAATAATGCAGATTAAAAAAAAAAAAAGAAGTCTGTCAGGGATAAGTTTACTGAAGATTAACGTGTGGCTGCAACACGCGTCGTGTACGTTGTAGACGACTTGCTGTCTTTTCTTTTTAAACGCATTGTTCTCAAATGAGGCAACTTGGCTTTATAAATACTTCTTGGGAATTGGAGATTGAGAAGAATAATTCCTACCTCAAGTAAAGTGATCGCTACACAGTCATGTGTATTTGATTAGGCACCATCCATCACGTTTAATTGCCGAAATCGATCGATCTTTTCTTGTCTTTTCAGCTGGTATTCTATAGAATGATCTCTTTGAATATCTGTCTCATCTGTTGTAACAACCAACAGTACAATAAGTTTCTGGCATTGTGCATATTCTGCTCCGGTTCAATGTTCCCTACACTGTCGAGCAGCTCTTTTTGACCGGCAATATGGCATGGTGAAAATGGCTACGTCACGTGCTCTATACAACAATTTGTCCAAAAAATTGTTTGAGAGGGCTTCGCCTGGATGGAGGTGCAGATTCCAGGAAAAAGGTTAGCAGCAATGTACTGATCCCATTGCATGAAGAGAGTGAAGTGTGTTGTATAGCAATTTCAATATTGACAGATATTGTGATGGTCATCAGACCCAAAGTCATCCTGTCACATTCTCAGCATAATTATGCACACCTGCATGTTAAAAGTACCTTGTGAAAGTATGGCTTTCTTCTTGCTACACTTCCATAAAGATCAGATTTGTGCAGTGTATGACTGATTGTTGTCCGATGAACAGTCTCTCCCACCTCAGCTGTAGATCTCTGCAGTTCATTCAGAGTGATCATGGGCCTCTTGGCTGCATCTCTGATCAGTGTTCTTGAGGTATTCGAGGTGAAAATTTATAGGGATGGCCGGGACTTGGTAGATTTATACTCCTTCCATTTCAATATGATCGCTTGCACAGTGCTCCTTGAGATGTTTAAAGCTTGGGAAATCTTTTTGTATCCAAATCCGGCTTTAAGCTTCTCCACAACAGTATCTCCGACCTGCCTGGTGTGTTCCTTTGTCTTCATGACGCTCTCTGCACTTTAAACGGAACCCTGAGACTATCACAGAGCAGGTGCATTTATACGGATACTTGATCACGCACAGGTGGAATCTATTTATCATCATCAGTCAACATTGGATCATTCAAAGATCCTCACTGAACTTCTGGAGTGAGTTTGCTGCACTGAAAGTAAAGGGGCCGAATAATATTGCACACCCCACTTTTCAGGTTTTTATTTGTTAAAAAAGTTCAAAATATCCAATAAATTTTGTTCCACTTCATGATTGTGTCCCACTTGTTGCTGATTCTTAACAAAAATGTTTTATTTTACATGTTTATGAAGCCTGAAATGTGGCGAAAGGTTGAAAAGTTCAAGATGGCCGAATACTTTCACAAGGAACTGTACTAGGACATGTATCATTGATGTACATTACATGTGCGGTTACTTGGACTGTAATGTTCAATTGTAGTAAGTGCAGATGTACTCACAGCTGATGTGATTTCGTAGATAAAGACACAAGAAACAATGTAGAAGAGCCACATACTGAAACTGCACATACTGTAGTTCTGTTGAAGAAATTTCTGGAAATTGTGAAACAAAAACAAAAAAAATTTCTTGTCCTTCACGTGGACCTTGTGGCATTATGCTACAGTACAAAAATACAAACAACCATCCTGTCGACCACAGAATAAGCTTCGCTGCTGGCAATGTTTTCAGTACAGTCAAAAAATTGGAAACATTTTCATATCAAAAAACTATTGTTGGCTTTATGCAATTGAATGAAAAAAACCTGTGTTGCCACAATATCAATTAATTTATTTGTATGTTACTAAAATAATACAATTGTATGGAACCAAATGAACCAAATTATTCTTAACAGTACATTCACATTCCAGCAAACTAAACATGGATAACCACAAAATACCACTTTCTCTTTCTTTTTACGAGCTTCGTAAGTACTAGAAAAGGGAGTCTGCTTCATAATATTGCTGGCTGACATGTAAAAGAAAGTTAAGTGAGTTTTGATGAAGGGAAATAAATTATCTTTATGTCATTATTTTTTTATCAAATAAAGTTCCATTCATATTGGTAATTCATGTCACTTACGTAGATAGAAAGAGAAAGAAAAAGAGATAACAGAGACCTAATTAAATGATACTGCCTCGAGGTTTTGCAAGAGAGTTGAGATTGGTTCCAGAACTCCCGCAACCCTTGTGAGGATAAGCACCTTAGAAAGTGGATGGATGGATGGATGGATGGATGGATGGAGAATTTTCATAAAAGGGCAAGCACGGTTGACTTGTGGTTACTATATCTCCCTGACAGCTGTGAGGTTAGGGATTCGAACCGCAGCTGCAGCCATCATGTCAACCAACTCCTGATCCTGAAAACATTTGTTAGGTTGATGTGTAAGTGAATTTGAATCATTATATGTCAACATGTACCCTGTCATTTGCAGGCAACCACTGCAGGGTTCCCTCACATTGGGAGCTACTGATACATGACACTTGGAATGAAAGTTTGTGTTTCATATATTTTTTTCAGTAGTCCGCATTTTAAGATTTCTTGAAGAAAAATATTGTACTGTACTTTGTTGTGGCAGCACGGTGTCGCAGCTGTAAAGCGTTGGCTTCCCACTTCTGAGGACCGGGGTTCAATCCTGGCCCTTCCTGTTTGGAGTTTGCATGTTCTCCCAGTGCTTGCGTGGGTTTTTTCCGGGCACTCTGGTTTCCTCCCACATCCCAAAAACATGCAACATTAATTGGACACTCTAAATTGCCCCTAGGTGTGATTGTGAGTGCGACTGTTTGTCTCTCTGTGCGCCGCGATTAGCTGGCAACCAGTTCAGGGTATACCCGCCTCCTGCCCATTGACAATTGGGAAAGGCTACAGCACTCCCCGTGACCCTCATGAGGATAAGCAGCAAAGAAAATGGATGGATGGATGGATGGATGGATGGAAGAATAAGTATTTAAATGTGTTCTGTTCATCTCTGGGGCTTGGGGGGCAATCCATCCATTTTCTGAGCTGCTGTTGGAGCCAATCTCAGCTCTCATCAGGCAGGAGGGAGGGTACACCCTCAACTGGTTGCCAGCCAATCAGAGGGCACATAGAGACAAACAACCTTTCACACCTACGGGCAATTTAGTGTCTTCAAATAATACTTGTTTTGGGATATGGAAGGAAGCAGAAGTGCCCGAAGAAAACTCCTGCAGGCACGGGGAGAACACGCAAACCGTAATGGCCATGCCTTTCCTCAACCCGGTGCCCACCTGCTCCAGTGAGCAGAGGCGCCCACCAACAACAGAAAGGGATTTCAATGGAGAGGATAGCGTTCTGACTGGTGAGGACTTTGGTGGTAATTGGTGAATTGACGACACCCTCAGCGTTCTTCAGTCCTGGCGTTTGGACTACCAGCATGACAAGCTTGGTGAAAGAGTTGCACCTTCAGGCGTTTCAATCTGGCCAGCAATAGGATATTTGGATTTGAATTAATTTCTTTTGCCAGCTATTGTCATTTTTTTGGGACCCTAGTTTAGTTTGTTTGTGTAAAGATTATGTGTTGTGTTTTTTAAAATCTTAAAGGGGTTTTGTTTTGTAAAATGATTTGGATTTTTAGTAATTATTTTATTAATAAATGTTCAAACATTTTTGCATATCTATGAGTATTATTTGACTATCCAAAATTACCCTAATTCCTCATGTATAATGTGTCTCATGTATAATGTGTAAAGTAGAATGCGCACCCATAAGTGGACCTAAAAAAAAATCACGAACACCCTTCTACCAATGTATAATGCGCACCACCAATTTGCTGCTCACCATATGCTCAAAATATTGGGAATTATGTGTATTTCTATTTTGCTAGGTTTTGTACTTTGCTTGTACTTGTATTGTTTTTTTTTTAATTGTCTGTACAGCACTCATTAATGATAATCTATGTTCGTGTGCTGATATAGCGGGAATATATATTTTAAGACAGGCCAGCTGTGATGACTTTTATTTTAAAAGGGGCTGCCCCTTGTAGTTGACAATTTCTGTCTTAGCTTAAGTTAAAACAAACTCACGGGTAGCCATTTCTGATGTTTGGTGCAGTACCAACAAATATGCTACACTAAAGATCGTAAAATGGCAAACTCCCGTGACCAGGTCTGGAATCTTAGGTTGGTGGCACACATTACCGTAATACATACGAGGGTCATTCAATAAATAAGCGAAATGAATTTTTCGGTATCAGGACTTCAAATACAGATCAAACTTTTTTTTCTTTTTTTTTTAAACATAGTTTCCTAGCACTGTCACACAGTTTTTCCCACCTGAGCATCAAGCTTCCATATTCCTTCAGCGTAAAGATCTTTGGACTAATGTGTCAGCCAGCCGCTCACAACACTTTTGACTTCATTGACACTTTCAAACTTCGTGCCTCTTGTGAATGCTCTCAAGGGACCAACAGGTAAAATTCCGAAGGAGCAAGTTCTGGGCTGTAAGGGGGATGAGGGAGCAGTTCCCAGCCCAGCTTGTTGATGGTCTGCACCGTTTGGGCTCCTCTGTGAGGCTTTGCAAAATGAAATCTTCTGACTGATGACCCCTTTGTTTGTTCTTTGTCTTTCTTGATCTGCCTCAGCTGTTCACAGTACATGGGACTATTCACAGTGCTTCCTTTCTCAAGGAGTGAAATGATGATTCGGCCTTGCATAATTCAAAAAACGGTGAGCATTACCTTCCACGTGAACCGCTGGGACTTGAACGTCTTCTTCTGTGTCTCATCACGTGTGACCACCTTTGTCAGAAACTCATCACCATCTTTCTCATAGCGGGAGAAACACTGCTGGGACAACTCGACCACTGTTTGTGCTCTGCAGTAAGTATCCTTGCCACCCATCGGCAGCTGACCTTCAAGTAGCCAAGGTCATCGTGGACAATTTTGTGTGCTGTCCCAACAAATAAACTCAAACTCCTTGTAATGTCATCCATTATAAACAGGAAATTATGGTATGTCGTACTAGGGTGGCTCCAATTACCGGAAACAAATTCCTTGTGTGTTGTTTACATACTTGGCCAATAAAGCTGATTCTGATTCTGATAAACCCAAGACAGATATGTACTACATTTTGAAATGTGGATGGGACTTGTCCAATGACTCATTGCTCCTGCAGAAAATGTCTTTCTTTTGCCCCTTGTGTAGAAGTTAAATGTTCATCTTTTTTTTTTTACATTTATATAAATGGGCTGATGTTTTAACATTTGCCATTTTTTTACACATTAATAAATTTGAAATTATCCAAAGTTAATTACACTGAGACAAAAATGCCTCCTAAAAAGAAGGCAACACCTCATCACGAAGATGCTGAACAACACTTTTTTACTCAAACCATTACTGATTACAGTAAAAGCTCCTTAAAAGTACAGTATACAGTATTATCACTGTCAGGCAGAATCCTACAGCATGTCTAAGTTTGGTTGGTGTAACATTTATTCACATATTGGTATTGTTGCTCAGTCCCCATTTGAGTCTCATTTTTACAATTTATTAAACAATCAAAAGTAGGCAGCTTCCTTCGACCATGCCTCAACATGCATGTTGTTTGTTGGGTTTCCAGAAGTGTCCTTTATGGAGATGCAAGGATTCTACCCAATAGCACCAATATGATTCTTGCAAATTTTATATACCTCTGTTCACAACAAGCACCACAACCAGCCAAATGTACATCAAATGTTCAACATACAGACTCCCACCGACTCAGTGATGTTTGTACAAGTGTGCCGAATGTGTGTGGTTCTCTCTGTTTACTACTGTAATTGCATAACACTGAGTGAAAACCCAGTTGGTATGTTTTCATTGACAAGAACATTTGTTAGCAAATGAACGCTCAGTCTGGTAATGTAAAAATTTCACATCATCTACAAAAACAAGCATTTTAGCTGTTTGTTGTGCAACAACAAAACTTGCAGAAGTGCATGCAATGAAGTTCCTCCCACAAATGACATCACTTTTTCGTTAAAACAACTGACAGGTCCACATTCCTACATTCCATTTTCTTTCCAAACTGGTGTGCGTCTGTAGGTGAATATGTGATGTTGATTTTGCACATTAACAAGCCAAATTAACCACAGAACTACATGGAGAGGACAAGCAGTATCAATGATCAAGAACTTAAATTCAGAGGTATGTGTACACTTCAATCATGTAACAAAATAAAAGAGCGAAGATTTGTTGACTGCAAGCAGCACTAACAATTGGATTTATCATTATCGCACTAGTTTCTAAGAGATTATAATAACAGGTGCTGTGTAGTTTTAATCTGAAATGTTCTGATGACACCAAGATTGCTTTGTTGATTGGAAATGGAATGCAAGTATACACTAGGTGCGGACAGTCTGAGTCAACCAGGAATGTCAAGTTGTTCTGCTACATTCTTGCATCCTTTAAACGTGTACACAGACAAACACACGACACCGTTCACACACCAACATCTGTTTTCATTTACAGAGGATAAACTTGCCGGGTCAGAAATCGTACAGGTCTTTGTGTTTTGTATTGACATATTTGGACCCCTCGTGTTCAGCCACTATGTGGTACCCTCGTGTCAAATTTTTCATCCATCCATCCATCCCTTTTCTGTGCCGCTTATCCTCACAAGAGTCACAGGAGTGCTGGACCTTATCCCAGATGTCAAAGTGAAGAAGGCAGGGTACACCCTGAACTAGTTGCCAGACAATCACAGGGCACATCAAGACACACAGCCGCACTCACAGTCACACCTAGGAACAATTTTGAGTGTCCAATTAATGTTGCATGTTTTTGGGGATGTGGGAGGAAACCGAAGTTCCTAGAGAAAACCCACACAGGCATGGTGAGAACATGCAAACTCCACACAAACTGGTCCGGAATTGAACCCGGGAAATCAGAACTGTGAGGCCAACGCTTTCCAGCTGTTCCACCATGCCACCTTCAAATTTTTCAGAATTTTTATTTCAGATGGCACACAGTAATTGTGCTTTGTGAAAGTATTTTGCCCCCTTGAACTTTACAAGCATTTGCCGCATTTCAGGCTACAAACATAAAGATATAAAATACAATTTCTTTGTTGAGAATCAGCAACAAGTTGGACACAATCGTGAAGTGGAACAAAATTTATTGGATATTCTAAACTTTTTTAACAAATAGAAACTGGAAAAGTGGGGCGTCCAATATGATTCGGCCCCCTTGCATAAATAATTTGTGCCGCTACCTATTGTTCCAATTACAGCTGCAAGTCACTTGGGGTATGTCTCAATTAGTTTTGCACATCGAGAGACTGTAATTCTTGCCCATTCTTCCTTGTAAAACAGCTTGAGCTCAGTGAGGTTGGATGGAGAGCATTTGAGTCTTCAGCTCTGCCCACAGATTGTCAATTGGATTCAGGCCTGGACTTTGACTTGGCTATTCTAACACCTGAATACATTTATTTGTGAACCATTCCATGGTAGATTTGGCTTTATGTTTTGGATCAATGTCCTGTTGGAAGATAACTTTCCATTCCAGGTTCAGGTCTCTTGCAGACTCCAACAGGTTTTCTTCCAGAATGGTCCTGTATTTGGCTCCATTCATATTCCCATCAACTTTAACCATTGTCTCTTTCCCTGCTGAAGAAAAGCAGGCCCAAACCATCACGCTGCCACCACCATGTTTGATAGTGTGGATGGTGTGTTCAGGGTGATGAGCTGTGTTGGTTTTATGGCAAACATATCATTTTGCATTGTGGAAATAAAGTTTGATTTTAGTTTCATCTGACAACAGCACCTTCTTCCACATGTTTGGTGTATCTCCCAGGTGGCTTTTGTCAAACTTTAAATGAGACCTTTTATGGATATCTTTGAGAAATGGCCCTTTTCTTGCCACTCTTCCATAAAGGCCAGATTTGTTCAGTGTACAACTGATTGGTGTCCTATGGACAGACTCCCACCTCACCTCATCTGACTCATCTCCAATCTGAAAAATATCCATCGCAGCTACCTTTGGGCATCACTGTCAGAGTCATCATTGATGAATTGGTCCAATTACGGTTCATCCTGCATTGCATCATGAACATCTTGCTCCCACAGTATGTTATCCTCTCTGCCATCCATGGTGTTTGTGAGGAAATATGTTTTGAATCCCGAGTTGTGGTTCAGCAGCGCAGCCTCTAGCCCTCCATTCCATTAGAAATTAGAATTACATTAAATTAAATTAAATTAAATTAGAAATGAGCATAATGGGCACATTTAAAAGAAAGAAAGCATGTTAATTGAGTGCGCTCTCCCGTTTTATTTTTATTGCGCTCATTACGCTCGTAGTACATAGTTTGATAACGACCTGAAGCCATTGAGATCTCATTGTCTTGACATCCGCGCTGCTTCAGGAGGAGTGATGAGACATTTTCTTTTAAAACCGTCTGCACAACTAGCCGTTGTAGTCGACATTTTTTGTCTTTAGTTTAAGTTAAAACAAACTCCCGCTCAGGCGTTTCTGATTTTTGGTGCAGTAGCAACAAATATGCAACGCAAATGATCATAGAATGCAAAGTCCCCCCACCCCTTCCCCCCGATGAGGTCAGAGTCCAGGTTGGTGGCGCACATTACCGTAATTTATATAAATGTGTAACATGGGACATCGAATATCATATCGAAATGTATATGTATACCTTTTTTTTTACCACTCTATGTACCTGTATACAGCTATACAATGCGATTGTATTTTTTTATTTTTCATCCATACCTAAATATAATGCGCTCTATTAACTTTTTAAAAATATTTTTGGAAAAATGTGCACATTATTTTCAACAAATTACGGTACTTCAGGGGCCTGGTGGGGGAGAGCTCCTTTCTCCTCCTCGCCAGCGGTGCGACAGCATGGGCCAGCTAGCCTCGCAGCACGACCCATCTCTACATAGGGTGAAACGGCAGCTAACAGGTTGGAAACGTGGGTAGTACTAAATGGAACGGTCCTTAAATGGTTTAGGTCCTACCTGAAGGAAAGGAGTGCACAATCAACAACAACAAACAAAAGGCAATGACCTATGGGGTCCCTCTAGGGTCAGTTCTTGGAAAGCTCCTGTTCAGCCTGTATATGGTACTGTTGGGTCAAATTCTTCAAAACTTAAATTTTGACGATTATAGCTATGCACATGACACACAGTTATATTTAGCAGTGTCTCCTACTGACGACAGTTCAATTGAGGTATTATGCCACTGTCTAAAGCAGATAAATATCTGGATGAGCCAATATTTTCTTCAACCAAATTACAGCAAAACTGCCAAATTTTTTCGGCAATATAGATAAGAGAATTGCTGTGAGTAAACACCTGGACTCTCTAGTTTTAAAAACCGAAGACCCAGTCCAAAACCTTGGTGTTCTGATTAATTCCCACCTAATTTTCAGCAATCATATCAAATCAATAACAAAAATTCCCTTCTACCATCTGAAGAACATATCTAGAGTGAAGGCTTGTATGTGTCAAGCAGTCCAGGAAAATCTCATCAATGCTTTTATCTCAAGTCGACTTGACTACTGTAATGGTCTTCTGACTGGACGCCCCAAAAAAGTATTAAACAACTGCTGTACATTCATAATGCTGCAGCTCATGTTCTGACCAGAACAAAGCGGTCAGAGCATATAACCCCAATCCTAAAGTCCTTGCACTGGCTTCCAGTCAGTTTTAGAATAGATTTTAAATTTCTGCTACTGGTCTATGCACACAAATGGAATAAGTTGCCAACAGAGGTTAACCCCAAGTGTGAATGCTTTTAAATCCAGGTTGAAAACTCCTCTTTTTTACTCCTTTTTTTAGTATGCTTTTTAGAGTATATCAACTTTTTAATCATTTTACTTGCACTGTACATGGTTTTCATTGTCTTTTTCTGCCATTTTTATTGTTTTTATCCTGTTTTAAATGTTTTATCTCTTTGTTTTCAAATCCTTTTAATCATGTTATGTTGTGTATGAAATGCGCTATACAAATAAATTTGATTTGCTTTGCTTTTGCTTTGCTAATGTGAGCCTCCAACGATATGACACAGATCTCTTATTACGTTCTGAGAGAAGGATTACGTTGTCGGACACGGGCGGAGTTTTTTGTTATTGCTGCTTTCGGACTAATACACAGAAACCATTGATATGACACAGATCTTCTTGTTCATTCTGAGAGAAGGATGACATCATCAGACGCAGATGGGGCTTTTTATTTTTGCTGTTTTTGGACAAGTTGTTCGAGTTTTGGTGAGTTTAGTCGTTTGGCAAGTAACATATGCTATAAACTGTGAGACAAATTAGTCCCCCCCAACCATTATTTTTTTTTAATAGCGCTATACACAACGACCTGTCCTTTAGAACCCACAAAGCTCTCGTCCTTTACAGTTCTGCAATCTTATTTGAACAACAAATTGAGTATTTTGGAAATGTGTGAAGAATTAATCCATCCTCTCGAGTGTTCGAGCAAACTCCAACAATACAACGACCTGGCATTTTGGCTGAAAATAACAGGTAATTTCTTGCCAGGACAATAGGTATAAACCAATATAAACACTCGACCCTGCTATTGCAAAAAATATTACTTCATCTTCCTCAGCACAAAATCCTAGGGAGACTTTCCCTGGAGTGAAATGAAAAAACAATATACGGATGGGTCCATTCCGGATGATTATTTTTGGTTAAAATTAAATTTTATGTTTTCAGTGTCAGTGGCACTTTAAGGTCTTGAATATATGAAAGAAATGCTTATGAAATACAAACCCATTAAGGCTCTGAGATCGACTGTCTTGGGTCAAATAGCAGAGTGCAGAGTCCAAGGCAAAAGGGTGAAGCAACATTTAGCTATTATACTGCACACAAAAGGAATAAGTTGCCAACAGAGGTGAGGTCAGCCCCAAGTGTGAATGTTTTTAAATGCAAGTTGAAAATTCTTTTTTTTGTCTCCTGCATTTTAAAGTATTTCTATTGTTTTAGATGTTGTATTTCTTTGTATTTAAATGTTTTTAATCATGTTAAGTACTTTGGGTTATCTTGTGTATGAAATGTGCTATACAAATAAATTTGATTTGCTTGCTTTTGCTTTAGGCGCAGCTGTAGAGCATTGGCCTCACAGTTCTAAGGTCTGGGGTTCAATCCTAGCCCTGCCTGTGTGGAGTTTGCATGTTCTCCCTGTTCTTGCGTGGGTTTTCTCCAGGCACTCCAGTTTCCTCCCACATCCCAAAAACATGCAACATTCACGGGACACTCTAAATTGCCCGTTGGTGTGTTTGTGAGTGCGACTGTTGTCTGTCACCATGTACCCTGTGATTGGCTCACAACCAGTTCAGGGTCTATTGTACCCTGCCTCCTGCCCGTTGACAGCCTGGATAGACTCCAGCACTCCCGCGATCCTCGTGACGATAAGTGGCTAAGAAAATGGATGGATTGATGGATGTTATAACTTAACGTTCTCAACAGAACGTGATTATTTTTGTGTACACTAGATGTTAGACTTTCTTTATTTGTTTGTTAATTTATTTATTTATTTATTTATTTATTGGGTACATAAAGTTGATGTATCATACTTCAATGTCTCATCTATCACTGCAAATCTAAGTAATGTATACATTGGTGCAAGATGATTCCCTAAATTATGGCATCTGTCCATTTCCTACCAATTATCCAAAATTGGGTTGTAAAGGAGGTAGCAAAGCATATCCACATGAATGGTTCTTTGTCTCGATGTGAATAATGATGTAGTTTAAAAAAGGATGGATGTCTGAATTTTGCTTAAGTCCTATTTCAGCCTCTAACCCTGATCTCTCCTTATAGCTTTCGTGGGTGCTGTATGTCATTGATGGAGCTCAAGGTGTGTGTGGAGGGTGTGATCCGGGTGGTGTGTGGCATATCCCAAACAACTTCTTGTCAGGATGTTGTCATTTCTCTTGCACAGGCAATTGGTAAGCAGTTTTGTGCCGCTTTCTACATTTAAAATGAACTCTTAAAAAATAAAATCCAAGCATGGCTCTTATTGCAACATAGGAAAGCTTCTGGCTGCTAAGTACAAAATCAGCAATTTATTTAAGATGATTAATTATATAACAATTATACAAAACAATATTATGCCAAACAGATGTTATGTTTTTGACAAACTACTGCTGAAACAGTACAGAGTAATGAAATAACTCCAAAAAGTAAGTACTGGTCAAGTTGAGACAGTGCTTCAAAGTATATTATTGCTTTACTGTTTAGGCCTATGTCCTGTATTACAGTGTTTATTTACTTTCCTTGTGTGTGACAAGTAACATTAAAATGATAACTACAAGACTGTCTGATGAGTTAACAAAGGTTCTCTGACAGCAGCTTTTCCATCCTAGAACAGATTAATTCAATTATAATTATTGTACTTGTATGGATTGGATGTACTGTATGTATCGTATAACATTAACTTTGCATTTATTACGCAGGCCAAACCGGCCGTTACATTCTAATCTTGAAATTACGGGCACAGAGAGGCAGCTAGGTGCCAAAGAATGTCCGCTGCAGCATCTGAATAAGCTTGGACAGTTGGCTTCAGAGGTTCATTTCCTACTGCGACGGACTGGTCCCAGCCTGAGCGATCGGCAAGAAAAATCATCCAGAATCATTCACCCTGGTCTGCTCAAAACACAAGACTCAGAGCCCCCTGTGAATTTTCTCGATTCTCACTACCCACCAATGATGAATGGCACTTCCTCCTCCTGCAAAGAGGTGCTATTTAGGCAGATTCTGCAGAAACACAGGATGCTAAAAGTCTTGCAGCTTCAGCTTCAAGATCTGGAAGATGAGATGGAGTGGTGGAAACAAGAAAAGGCATCTGCTAAAATTCCTGGATGGAACTGTGCCACCACAAATGAACTAGACCAACTGGAGCAATGCTTCAGAAATAACGAGGCAGAGTTGATGCAGAATCATTTATGGAGCGAGAGGTTACAGGAAGAAACAGACAGAGAACAAGGTAGAATATGAATACTTGTACTGCAATAATATCTGTACATTTGCTCATTTTATTCAAATAAAATACAGTCTGCATTCATTCATTTTAAACAGAATTGCAGAGCGGCCTACACCAGATCCATTCATCAGTAGATGATTACAGTCAACGCATCGAAGAGCTTCTTGTCCGTTCTTCCCCCGAAAATCGGACCTCAACTCTCGCATCCAGCAGGGAGAACTGAATGACACATTGTCAAGGAGTATGAAATATCTACAAACTACAGTGGAAAGTCGTAGGGTATGAATTTTCATTTCTTTTCCCCTGATTGGAATTACAGCCCACCAAAATAGGTATTGGGTGTCACGATTCAAACCACCCCTGCTGAAGTTCACTGGCATTTCCTCAAATTGGCCGGTGTTAATGTGAAGACACGCATGACTGTTGCTTTTGTTTTTTGAGAGATTCCAGCCAGATTTTATTTTTTTCTAATATAATCTACATCATTCTTTGCGGAAAATTGAGACAATTGAGGTGCTGAAAATTAATCTGATACAGTGTATCTTGTAGGATTTTATTCAGCAGAGCAGTGGTGCGTCACTTGGAGACTTGGAGCCTGTCCTCAGCAATGCTGGCATTAAGGGATGGGTCTGACCTGCTGATGGAATTTATGGTGAATAATGTGTATTGGTGCTCGAAATTTATTCATGTGTAACTCTTTATTTGTATTCGCTACCCCCAGAAGGACCCATGCTATAGTGTTTTTGGATAACGTTTGTAATAAATTAACCCAAAATTCACCAACTATTCAATTATTTGATAGCAACATTGCAGTCTCAGTTTATATCTTTGTTTTGCAACGTTAAAATTGTTCATTATTTTAAAAATGTATTCTGGATAAAACCTATTTTTATATTGCTAAACAGGAGTAGTTACAAGAAAACGGTTTGGTCAAACCTCAAAAGCCCATAAAAGGGGAAACACTACCATCTACTGGCTTCCGTGAGACAGTGCACAGGTTGCAAAAGTAAACGTCCAAAATAATGTGAAAGAAAATATACATGCATAGCTTATTGGCTGGCAACCAGTTCAGGGTGTACCCGGCCACCTGCCCGATTATAGCTAGGATTGGCTCCAGCACTCCCGCGACACTCGTGAGGATGAGAAGCTCAGAAAAAGCAGAGCTTAAGTCCATGAACGGGGTCCTCACGCAGGTCCCCGAAAGTGCAACGTCTTGTTGACTGCATCGTTCCCAGACCTGTTTGCTTGAGGCAAACTCCATATATATATATATATATATATATATATATATATATATATATATATATATATATAATATGGTGGTACAACTAGAAAGCGTTGGCCTTACAGTTCTGAGGTCCTGGGTTCAATCCCGGCCTGCCTGTGTGGAGTTTGCATGTTCTCCCCATGCCTGTGTGGGTTTTCTCTGAGCACTCCAGTTTCCTCCTACATCCCAAAAGCATGCAACATTAATTGGACACTCTAAATTGGCCCTAGCTTTGATGGTGAGTGTGGTTGTTTTTCTCAATGTGCCCTGCGATTAGCTGGCAACTAGTTCGAGGTGTACTCCGCCTCCTGCACGTTGACAGCTGAGATAGGCTCCAGTACTGCCGCGACCCTCGTGAGGATAAGCGGCTAAGAAAATAGATAGATAGATAGATAGATAGATAGATAGATAGATAGATAGATAGATAGATAGATAGATAGAGATAGATAGATAGATAGATAGATAGATAGATAGATAGATAGATAGATAGATAGATAGATAGATAGATAGATAGATAGATAGATAGAATAAAAAACACCTCACCTCAATCTTTGTATCTGTACACATTTCTTTAAACAACCAAGTGAATTGGCTACTGTGGCAGGCAGTTTGTGTTTGGTTAATTGTGTAAATTATAACGTTGCTCTTGTGGCACCATTTGAAGAGGGCTTGGGCTTACTTGAAAGATAATGCTCACCGACGGGTTTTAATGTAATTAACAGCTTCCTTGTGGCCATTATTATCAAAATACTTTCCAAGGTCGTAAAATACAGGCTTTACTCCTTTACACAGCAACCAGAAGGAATATGTGGAGCATTGTGTGAACCATTTAATCCAACCTGCATATTCGCCTGTCTGCGTTACTCACACTGTTATATGCTGTCCATGTGTTTTCCTTTTTTTTCTTGGTGGTTCTGCCATTTTTAAGACAATTGCTCGTAGCTTAAACCAATACAAAACTGGATACACGTCCATTATACACTTCTGCTGAAGAAGAGCCGTTATATGTTTTCTTTATATCTCGCTGCCATTAAATGATGAACAAATATACATTATTTGTTGTAAATATTATTATGACCAAATGAGTCAAATTTAACTATTAGGAGCTCTCACTGCACACTGGTTGGGAATCATTACCTAAAACAAAACAACCTCTCCAAATGTTCCAAATTTTTCAACTGGCTAATCGAAAATAATGGGACCGGAAACAGGGATTCTTGATCTGATAAAAGTAATAATTTTATAATCAGCCAGTCAGCAGTATCGATGGATGTGAGTTTCATGTACCGACTTACAGTGTAGACCGTACACATTTTTAACTAAATTTCAGTTGTACAAATTACGCCAAAAAAGTGTACCACTTGACAGGTCTGTACATGCAATAGACATACTCCAGTGCTTCCTTAATATTTAAAACAACTGTATTTACAATAGTGCATAAATGCTTATTCAGTGTAGTTCACATACCAATTTGTCCAATTCATGTCAAAACATCCATAAACAATACAGTACTTGGGGACAATATATCGAAGACGCCATAGAAGTAGGTGCTATTTTAAATTGCATACTCTGTTCTCAAACGTCTCCGTTCTTGAACAAATCGGGTTTTTTGAAAATGTTGAGATATTTTTGCTTTTGTTTTCAAACGAAAATCGGTACTCGAACGCCTGCGACAAAACCCGGAAATAACACATCGCGCATGACCCAACCAGCTGACCCACGACACGCGTTATTATTGTGAATTCGAATGCAATGCGAAAACCCCGGAAATAACATAACGGGCGCGGCCCGACCAGCTGATCCACGACGGGCGTTGTTATTGTGAATTTGAACGCACCGCAAAAAAAAAAACGGAAATAACATAACGCACGCAACTCAACCAGCTGATCCACAACGGATTGTGGTTGAGAACCGAGGTTGTACTATATATACATAAAATCCCCACACCCACCCCAGTCCGTCCGGTGGCCATCCAGGCCACCCAAAGCAAGGCACCCGGCCGAGCAGATTAGAAGGTCGGCCAGGACGCCAAGCACCAGGATCCCCATGGGGCAACTCGGGTGGACTTCCTCGAGGAGGAGCCTAAAGGCATAGCAGGAACCAGACTGGGGCAGTTGACAGCAACGGATGAAGGCTTTCCAAGGTGGGGTCGTGAGGTGGCTGTGGTCCAGGTGTTGTCCCTGAAACGGGCGGCCGTGGAGGTGTCACCGCCGAGAAGGGCGGCCGTGAATTGGTCGCTGCCAAAGCAGGAATGTGAGGCGGCCCTGGAGGGGTCGTTGCTGGGACAGGAACGTGAGGCGGCCGTGGAGGGGTCGCCACCGGGACAGGAACATTAGGTGGTCATGGAGGGTTCGCCACCACCGAGACGGGCGGCCATGGAGGGGTTGTCGCCACCGAGACGGGCAGCCATGGAGGGGTTGTCGCCACTGACACGGGTGGCTGTGGAGGGGTCGTCGCCGCCAACTCGGGCAGCTGTGGAGGGGTCGTCACCGAAACAGGAACGTGAGGCAGCCGTGGACAGGTCGCCGCCGAAATAGGAACGTGAGGTGGCTATGGACAAGTCTCCGGCGAAACAGGAACGTGAGGTGGCCATGGACGGGTCACCGCCGGAGCAGGAATGTGAGCCGGCCGTGGACTGGTCGCCGCTGAAACAGGAGCGTAAGGCGGAAGGGTCGCCACCGGGATGGGCGGCGGAGGATCGGTCGCCGACGAGGCGAGGGCTTGGTCATCGAGCGGCCGAGGATCGGTCGCTGCTGAGGGATGGATGGAAGTCGGCTGTGGCCATCGCTTGAACAGAAGCCATAGTCCGCTCTGGCTTGGTCACCGGCGAAACGTGGGAGAATGTCGGCTGTGACTTGTTCGCAGAGCACCCTACTTGGGCATTTCCTCTGCCCGCCATGCGGAAGAGCCAGATAGATGACCAAACGGGTTCCCCAGAAAGGCTCAGAGGAATAGGACTTGGACTCGGAGGACAAAGGCACTCGGGACCAGGAAGCCTCACCGGGAGAGAAAATTCAAAGCCATTGTCCAAGTCAGAATCAGGCAGCCGGCCATATAAATTTAGGTCTTCCTCGTAATCTGAAATATCCGAGTCCAGCGGGTCGTGGTCAGGAAGTGATCATGACACGCAGACGGTGCAGGTGACAACAAAACAGAGCCCATTCGGATAGGGAGTGCATGGTCCTCAGGCTGGGAGGCAGACTAGTGGCGTGCCCAACTGCATTGCCGACGACGCAGCGTCTTCCCTGCTGGGGCCTGTTGTGGCCAGTTCGTTCTGTCATGGACCAGCGACATCGGGAGGAACCCAAATGCAGGACTTCCAGTCAACGGCATAGTGTTGACAGTGGCTTTATTCCAAAAACAGTGTCAGTACCAAAAGGCAGTTCGAAACAAAGCAGAGGCACAAAATCGCTAGACTAAAGGCAGGATCCAAAACATGAACGGGGTCCGATGACTATTGAGCAAACTAAGAAGCATAATAAGACGTGGGCTTACTAAGAACTTGGCAAGACGTGGATAAACCAAAGGCCACAGATTCGGTGTGACAAGGATAGCTCGACACTAACTTACACCCAGTAGTGGAGTGTCTCAGAATGCATTAAATGCAAAGCAACGACTGGCAAATGCCAGGAACAAAACTCCAACTTAAATGTCTGATCTAATTACAGTCAAAATGACCAACAGCTGGTGACAGATGACAGAGGTGGCACCGCCCAGAGCAGGGGATTGGCCCTGCCACTCAAAGGAAGCACCGCCCACGGCAGTGACCAAGCTGACCCTTTTGTTGGCCACGCACACCGTGCAGGTGTTGACAAACTCTCTTACGTCCCTACCCAGGTTGGGCCACCGGAACCGGTGTTCGATCACCGAGCACGTCTTTGTTATGCCCGGGTGGCAGACCATCCTATTCGTGTGGGCCCAGTTAATGACGTCCCCCCGCAGAGAAGGCACGAAGAAGAGCAGGAGGACAACTAGCAGGGGCCTGCGTGTCCCTCAGGTCCCTCTCTACCGCCCAGGTGAAGCCAGACATGAAGCACGCCTCAGGCAAGATTGGAACAGCCGCCGGTTCCTCGCGATCCCCCTCTTGGACCCGCAAAAGCGCATCCGGCTTGCCGTTCTTGAACCCTGGGCGGAAAGACAAGTTGAAGCGAAAATGGGTGAAGAAGAGAGCCCACCTGCCCTGACGGGAGTTCAGCCAATTCGTGGTCCTCAGGTATTCAAGGTTCTTATGGTCGGTGAGGACCACGAACGGGACCTGCGACCCCTCCAACCAATGCCGCCACTCCTCTATGGCCATCTTGACTGCCAGTAAATCGCAATCTTCCACGTCATAGTTCCGCTTCGCTGAGGTCAACTTTCTCGACAGAAAGGCACACGGGTGGATCCTCCCGTCCTTGGTGCTTTTCTGTGACAAGACTGGTCCGATCCCCGAGTCTGACGCGTCCACCTCAACTTTGAACTGGCGATCCGGATCAGACACAATGAGGATCGGCGCGGTGGTGAAACTTGCCTTTAGTTTGTTGAAAGCCTCCTGACAGATCTTGGTCAACTCGAAGGAGCTCTTCGGAGAAGTGAGGGCGTGCAAAGGGGGGGTAATGGTGCTGAAGTTCCATATGAATTTTCTGTAAAAGTTCGCGAAGCTGATGAACCTCTGCACGTCCCTCCTGCAGGCGGGAGTGGGCCAATGAAGAACCGCGTCGACCTTCCTGGGATCCATCCGAATCTCCCCCTACTCCAGGATGAACCCAATCATATGAGCGGTGCGGCAGCAGGGATTTTGCTTTACTCTCCGAAATAACCTCCTTCAGATCGTGATAACAAGCAAGTACCGCAGCTATTTCCGGAGCGGTACCCGGCTCCTCCACTTGTACAGGTGCAACTAGTATTTCCCCATCCTCCCGGGCAGTGCAGCACCGCTTACGGCAGTCCTCACCCCACGTCTTAATCTGGCACGTGGTCCAATCAATATGTGGATTATGCTCCTTGAGCCACGGGCCTCCCAAGATGATATCACTACTTCTGGAATTAAAAACGTGGAAACTGATACGCTCTGTGTGGGCATCCAGAAAAGTAATCCATAATGTCTGAGTACGGAGGGTCACACGGGAGAGAAACTTTCCGCTGGTGGCGCATTGCGGAACCGCTGAGTGGAAAAGGTCGCCACGCTCAACGCCTCGACCACTCGGGGGTTGATCAAATTAGCATCCGACCCTGAGTCGATAAATGCCGATACAGTACATGAATGGCCCTCCGTGCCGAGAGTGAGTTGAAGGAGTGAGCGAGTTGATTTTGCCGCGGTATACCGGACACTCACCGGAGTGGAGATCCTGGGGCCGGTGCGCTTCGGTCGGACTGAGCACTGGGTGATTAAATGTCCCAAACATCCACAGTAAAAACAACGTCCCTCTCGCCGACGATGCACGTCTCCTCCGCAGGACCGCCGAGGCCCTCCACTTGCATGGGTTCCGTCGAGGAAGGGAGAGTAGATGACAGGGAAACAGTCGGAATGGGTGCTCCCTTCTCCTCTTCGGCCACTGCGTCCATCTGTCCCTGGACGGCGAGCCTTTGGTCGATCTTGAGGGGGGGAGGTCCACGGTGATGAGGAGGCCGCGGATTTGCGGGGAGAGCCCCTGGAAGAAGGCGTCGTGGAGGGCGTCCTCATTCCAACTGCCCGGATCCGGAACTCAATGGCGTAATCTGAGACGCAACGCCGGCCCTGGCATAAGGTCATGATTGACGCAGCTGCGTTCCCGCGCCGCGTACTGGAATACCTGCGTAAGGGCGCACACGAAGGCTGTCCAGGAGTGACACGTTTCTAAGCTGCGGCTCCATTCTGCCGTTGCCCACGGCTCAGCCCTGCCCATGGTCGCATTGTGCAAGGAAGGGCTTGACGTTCCCCGAGTTGCCCGAGAAACGTTCTGGTCAGGAGAGAGGTGTAATGCTGGTGCATGGAACCTCCGCAGCGGGTGGCGCAGGCGATATGAGCTGAACCGGGCCACGCTAGCTTGGGAGGCTAGCCACAGCTCCAGCCGTGCTCAAATCTCACGGAACCTCTGATTCGTCACCTGGAGAGTAGCCTCCTGCTCGACCAGGCGCCTGCCCTGGATTTGCAGCGAGCGGCGGATGGCCTCAGAGTCGGCTGGGTCCATGTTTTGGCCAGATCGTTCTGTCACGAGTGAGGCTCGACGGCGGACCCAAATGCACGACTCAAGAGGTAAGCAGGCAGTACAGAGGAGGTCTTTATTTGTGCTGAGGTCAGTTACCAGCAGGTCAGTCCAAGAAAGCAGAAGTACTAGTAGTGGCAGGCTTACAAGGGTGGTCAGGGGACAGGCGAGGGTCGGTACACAGGAAATCGATCAAAGAAGGCAGAAGTGTCAAAGGAGTCAGGCTTGTGGGATCGGTCGGAGATGAGATTCGACGATCTGGCAGAGGACCAGTCGTCCCCGGGGTCCTATATATACAAGGGTTCATCAGATTGTATGAGGCGCAGGTCTGCGCCTCCCAATCAGCTCGTCACGCCCAGCCAGGACTGGAAGGCAGGGAAATAACATGGATGACCTTCCTGACGCAACCCACTGCATTTATCCGGGCTTTGGACCGGCCGAGAGATTGCACTGGCTTTCGCCCCATAGAGCTGCATTGAAATATTCACCCCACCGATTCACACCCAAGTCAAGGTCAGCAGTGCCCCATCTCCACTATACACAGTGTTGGTAGTGTGCTGCTTCCCATTCTTCTTGAAACGATGGATGGTAGACCAGAATTTCCTCAAAGCCATCCAGAAATGATTCTCAGTGGCCTCACCAAACTCCTCCCAGGCCCGAGGTTTTCTTCAGGGACAAAACGGCTCTATAGGATTCATTTTTCAGATTGACAGCATGCCTCACTGCTGTATCCACCTATGGGTTCTGTGATTGCCACCACGACAGTCACTGACTATATTAGAGCCACAGCTCCAGTTGGCTGAATCGAAAACAGGTGCGGAAAATGGTCCACTGTGACTCAATGTCCCACACCTCCCCTGAGACGTGGGTGAGGTTCTGCCAGAGGTGGGAGTTGAAATTCCTTTTGACGGGTGTTTTTGCAAGGTATTCCCAGCAGACCCTCACAATACTTTTGGGCGAGGCATCTTCCCCCACTGTCCAAGCCAACTCACCACCAGGTGGTGAGCAGTTGAAGATTCCGCCCCGCTCTTAACCTGAGTGTCTAAGTCCAGAGTAGCCGTAAGTCTGATGAAACAACCATAAAGTCATTCATCAAATGGTGGCATAGTGTGTCCTGGTGCCAAGGGCACGTTTAGACTCCCACTATGCCTGAACATGGTGTTTGATAGTGACAATCCATGATGAGCACAGAAATCCAAAAACAAAATCTTATTCGGGTTCTGATTGATCAGGTGTGAGTTGAGGGGGCTGCAATCCTTCCAATCACACTCTTCCAGGCGTCACTGTCATTGCCCACGTGAGCATTAAAGTCCCTCGGCACAACGATGGAGTCTCCAGTTGGAGTGCTCTCCGGCACCCCCTCCAAAACTACTCTGAACTGCTGTTTGGTGCAGAGGTACAAACCACTGTCCCCACATGCAAAGGCCGAGGGAGGCTACCCTCTCATCCAACCAGGTGAGCCTGAATGTACTGGCCCCCAGACTGTAAGTATACACACGTCTGCTCAGCGGCTCTCACTCATTAGGCAGAACTTCTCAATCTTACAACCAGCCTCGGGTTCCTTGCCTCTCAGAGAAGTGACATTCCATTTCCCAAGAGCAAGCTTCAGTAGCCGGGGATTCCGAGTTCCCTGCCTTCAGCCACCAGCCAGCGTGCACTGCACCTACCCCTATGGCCCCTCCCACAGATGGTGAGCTCATGGGAAGGAGAATCTATGTTACCCTTTCAGGCAGTGCCTGGCCAGGCCCCAGGGTTGCAGGCCTGGCCACCAGACGCTCGCCTTTGAGCCGCATTTCCAGACCTGGCTCCAGCCGGGGGCCCCTGTGATACGCGTCCGGGCAAGGGAAACCTACACCCAATTATTTTATTCTTCATAGAGGTCTTCAATCCCTGCTAATCTGGTCCCTCACTGCTGATCTGTTTGCCATGGCAGACCCAGCCAGGGGCATGAAGCCCCAGACTACTTAGCTCCTAGGAACATTGGGACACAAACCCCCAAAAACATGCATGGCAGGTGATTTAAGACTGTAAATTGCCCGCAGCTGTGAAAGTGAGTGTCAATGGTTATTGGTTTTGATGTGTCACCTTACGTCCAAAGATAGCTGGGATAAGCTCCAGCATGCTCGTAACCCTAGTGAGGATAAGTGGTTCATAAAATGCATACAGTAGATGAATTGATTGTGATATACACAAATAAAAGAGTAAAAAAAAAATCATCAAGACTGGAGCAGAGCTAATTTGAATGTCTGCAATAATAAAGATCCATCTCAATTTGTAATAACAATATAAGTTCATGTTCAGAAACATAGTGTTGATGTAGTATGTATGGATTGTAGAATACATAATACTTACATAATTGAGGCCACTTTGTGTAAGCCAATTAAATACTTACCAGCATGTTCCATGTTCACTGCTATTTCTGACGTTATATTATGTCTGTCTTGCAATGTCTCACCTGAAAGAAGTAAAAACTCTTTTAGAACACCTTTAAACACCTGTGATTCATCTGTGATAAATTTAAGTTTTAGATTTTGTAAAACCTATTCATCTTAATTGTGTCACAGATTTTTCTGCTGTAACTGGATTTAATGTTTTATGTATCTCGTTATTTCAAACAACCATTATCTAATCTGATTTAATTGAAACAGGAACCAATTTTAATACTCAGTGGAATTAAGGTCATGGGAAATACAGGACTAGGAGGCCCACAATGTGACTTTCTTCTTCAACAATTTTAAGACAGGAATCAACAAAACATAACTGTATTTCCATTTTTTTTTGTTTTCTGTAATGTTTATCCACACTACCATCTTGGATGAGCTCAAGCCTCGACTGGTTGTCAGCCACTTGTATGGAATGTACATACGAACAACCATTCACACTCACATTCATACCGATGGATGATTCTAACTAATACAGGTAAGTAAATCTTTAATTCATGTAAGATTTCGAATGTGGGAGGAAAATCATTAACCCATGCGTGTACAGGGAGAAGACACAAACTGCACACTGGATGTCCTGCATTCAAATGTCCCCCAATGTCAGAACTGTGAGGCAGATAAAATTGATGGAAAAACAGCAGCTATCTGTAGTTGTCAGGTCAGAAATGCATGGCAGCGAGACTTAACTAGTATTCTGCTCTTTTAATTGCTCCAATGAAAATAACTGCAGCTCTTATCCCACGACTATTTTATTCCTTGTGTTGGTCACAGCTGCATTTAATTTAGATTAAAAAATGTCTCATAGATTTTACACAGCATAGAGAAAACTGTTGGCTGCAAAATCTGAATGATTAAAAAAAACTTCCAAATACCAGTACATAAAATGAAGCTTCAAAATAGTGGAAAATCAAGCCACTGGTCCAATCATAACTACACTACCAAAGCCCTCTTTTGACTCATGCGTGCAGTGACAGCGCTAACTTCACTGTGGGTCTCATGCGCGTTGTTTGCCTTTTTAGTTGAGTGCAACCCACGCGTGTAGTTTTCCAAATGTGCTGTAGTTCTTCTTCAAGTCAGTGGTGTCGCTACACCTGGTACTGGCTAGGACACAATAGGATGGAGGTTCCTCAGCACTTTCATTTCCAGTTGCTGCTTTTACTTTCCTGTCCGTAAGAAGGAACAAACCAACAACAACGGCGACCATGAAACAGTGTCTGCTTGAACAAATGGACCTAAATGACCAAATGATGTTTAATTATGCTTATTGTTTTGTGTTGTATTGTACTGTGTATAATTAAAGTGTCTTAAATGTAATACAAAAGCTTTGTTATATTTTGTTGGTTTGACCAAACCGATTTATTCTAAATTCCCATGTAACATATGCTATGAGGTGTGAGACAAATTAGTCATCCACCCTATTTTTTTCTTTGACTATCTCTATACACACCTACCTGTCATTTGAACCCACAAAGCTCTTGTCCTTTGCACCTATGCAATCCATTTTTATGAACAAATTGGGTCTTTTGGAAACATGTGAAGAATTAATCCATTTTCCAGAGTATTTGAGCAAAATCCAGCAACACAACGATCAGGCATTTTGGCAAAAACGCACAAGAAAACAGCTAATTTTTCATCTGTATAAGAGGTAAATATATTCAATCCTGCAGCTGAAGTTGTCACTTCTGGTTTACTCAACCTCACAGTCCACAGATTTTTAAAAAAAAAAATCAATATATGGCAACATTCTGACGTGCTGTGGACAAACAGATTATTCCCTTCCAGTTGATTTTTTTTTTTTTTTGGTTAACAAGATATTAAATTTAATGTTTTTGGTGTCAGTGGCACTTAAAATGTCCTGGGTTGCGTGAGGCTGGCTCTCACTGTACGGCGTATCACTGATCACGTCACTGAGCTGAGAATAAATTGGTCTTTCAAGCCGAGAATAAATTGGTCTTTCAAGCCGGATCCCAGGACGCCTGAGGATTCCAGTGGGTGTGTTGTATACCAGAAAGACCGTGGCCACGGCAGACTCCTTCTGAGTCTAAAGACCCTTCCCAGGACTGGTGTCGAGCCTGCCGGCTGTGACCCGACGGTTGACGGGATTCAGTCGGAGGGAAGACAACAGGGTGAGTTTAAATTTGGCTCAAAAAGAATTTTGGTTCAAAAAGAGTGAAACAGGTTCAAAGAGTGAGTGACAAGGAGTTATTAAACGTGTAAGGTGACAGGATTAAACCTTGTGGATATTCATCAATGGCAGGTATTTGAGGGACAGTGGTGTACGATAAATTCTGCAAGAAATAGGATGACAGAATCCTGTGTGTACTCAAATTCCATGTTTCAATAGCTTCGCAAAAATCCATAAACACCTTTAACCCACATGTGTGAGAGAGAATTGTGTGAAAGGAGAATACCACAAGGGATAGTCTCATATAAAACTGTAGGGTTTTAAATAGCACATCAGTCTGGAAGCAAAAGGCAAGAATTTTCCATTTGAAAGAGTTTAAGGGAGATTTACCACAGTGGGAGGTTAAAGTGTTGTCCTACAGAACAAAGCCGGTTTCAGAACTCCCTAGGAGTTGTTGACTGGTCTAATTTGACAAAAATAGGGAAAAATAATGGGGAACACTTCGGGACAGACTGTTGTGTCAAGATTCGAAATATATAAAAAATTAATTCCGACAAAAAACTCGTATTTACATAAATAAATATCGGAACACAATTGCACTGGTCAATTAAATAGCGACCTTGCAAGAGTCTAATAAAAAGAACAGAAAAGTAGAGAGAAAGGCAAGAAAAAATGGTTCTGACGAGGCGGAATAATGGATAAAAATTACACAGAGAAGAAGGAAATAAAAGGAAAAAAGAAAATGAGGCGAAGAAAGAAAAAGTAAGTAAAGATATGGACAGAGTAAGGTGAGAAAAAGAAAATGAAATGTTTCATAGAAAGATGATGACGACACAGGACATCACAACAACAAAGGAAAGTTGAAAATAGAGACCAGAGAGAAATGCTCTGTACCCACAACTGCCTCCTTCAGAATATGACATGGAATCACTAAAATATCAAAATAAAATAAAGTTGGTCTAAAACCTTAAGGGCAGTGTGCCAATTGCACCTCACATACACACAATAAAAAAAAAAAAAAAAAAAAAAAAAAAGAGTATAGCTTGCGTGATGGGGGCTGGTCAAGGGTGTTATTTGCTGAATTCCCTCAGACCAGATACAATAATATTCACTGTAGTAGATATAAGTAACACATTCTTCTCAACCCCAGTAGGTAATGGTGACAGTCAAGTCAATAAGAAATGTGAAATAGACAGTGGCTCTTTTAAAGCATTTGGCTGAGGATGTGCACAAAGCAAAGAGAAATTTGCCAAGAATAGGTTGAACATTTGACAAGCTCCAAAGCCACAAAGAAACAAATGAGGTCATTTTTGTGACTGACAAATTACTGCCGAATTTGGGTGCAGAATTATGCAGAAATAACAGCTCCATTACACAAAATGATGCATAAGAAAGACTTAAAAATTACATCATTTTGAAATGGACAGCCAAAGTGGAAAAAGCATTTTGTGACATAAAGCAAGCATTGGTGATAAGCACAGTCTTGGCTTTACCAAATTGTGATATTTTTTTTCATCAAATGATCGATTTCAGAGGTCACTTTGTGACTTCATAGAAATAAGTGCACCAATTGTTTTGTTCCACCATCTGGTGCGTGTTCCTCTTGCAGTCTAAGCATTACTCTTGCAGACAAACATGCCATTTTTATCGCATGCCAGACTCCTGTCATGCATGGTGACACTGTTGCCATAACGACATGTTACAATAGAAAGATGTACAACTCTTAATCCAGCAACATTGTTGCCATTTCCGGAAGATTGAACAAAACATGATTGTCAAGAATTGGTAAAGAGAGAAAAAAAAAAGCGAAAAGCAGAAGTGACTTGAAAGACCAACCACTACTAATAGGGAATGTTGTGTTTGTAGATGGATTGTCGAAGAAAAATAAATTTGAGAAAACAGAATCAAAATGTGCTGTAGTCCCAAAAGACAGGATTTTAAAACCACAGAAATCTCCACCACATTATTCTGCACAAGAGGCAGAACTAGCAGCACTAATTGAGGCATCTACAATAATGAAAGGAAAAAATGTCAGGATTTGTACAGAGAACCAATATGCATTTGCAACAGTGCATGATTTGGTGCAGTACTGGAAAATAGGGGATGATTTCATCCACAGGCAAAGAAGTAAACACATGCAAAATTGTTAGTTGAATTACTAAATGCAATATAACTGCCAAAAACTCTTACTTTATGCAAATGCGTAGCACACACAACAAAGATGTGATTTCATTGAGAAATGCTTTCGCTGATAGAATAATAAAGGAAGAGCTGGATTGGGGGACAACTCAAATTATGATAATTGACACAGATACAAATCTAGAATTAGATACATTATGAGAAATTCAACAACAGACTCAAAAACAGCAGGATCTGGAGGGGAGGGGTGGAATGGGGGAAATACTAAAAAAAATCATAATAATCTATGTATGAGCAGACAATAAACCAGTCTTACCGAAGAACCTTTTTGAATTGAGCCATAGGCTAGCGCATTTCTCAACGGGAGGGATGATCGGACAGGTAAACATTATACACAATTATTATACACAAAAAATAAGCGTTATCCAAATTGTCCACAAGTATTGTACACAAAAAGCAAACATTATCCAAATTGCCCACATAGACTTTATTGAATTAAAGCAAAGTGAAAAAAAGAATTGCTTGGTCTTAATAAATGCATTCTCAAAATAGATAGAACTCTTTCCAACAAAGCATCCCGGCATACTGACGTCAGCAGGACCCCACGTTTGTGGGACCAGGAGACTGGATCCTGGTGAGAAGCATAAAGAAGATGTGGCTTAAGTCTGGCTGTGAACCACGGTTTATTGTTATTGAACCTGCGAAAAGTTTTTCACAGAAACTGACATATCCGACAATATCCATGAATTCATCAAGCCTTAATTTTCAAAGACGCTCCAATCTGAGTAAGATAACAATCTTTGAAGTTCTAATTTTGCCTCGTTAGTCCACTTTTTAACTTGATTTTACCAAAGGCTTTGCACACTTAGAGGAGGACTTTGTCAAAAATAATGGGAATGGGAACACATGGTAAAAGTTAATAGATATGGGTTCAGTTTTTCTTTTAATGGTAAAATTATCCACAGATTTCACCTAGTAACATTTCTAAATTGGAAAAATATTTTTGAAATTCCTCTCTCGCTCAGACATTCCAATGACCCTGGCTGGAAAACTAACAGCCAATCAGCGTTTGTCACGCCGACAGTGCTTCCTGTTCTGACCACCACCCACCACCACCCATTGATTGTGGATACATTTCACTGAAAAAAGAATGTCCTGTGGTGGTCTACATAATTCACCCATGGGACCTTGAGTTAGGTTACGAGGTTCCTCACGGATGTTGTTGTTGGTTACACATCCGGTGTTAGGGTTTTAGAGAGTTCCCGCCGTAATGGGTTCACTCTGTTGATGTCTGCAATAAAACAAGGTTTGCTCCTGTGACACTCCGCCTCCGATTCCTTTTCTTCGGCGCTACACTGGTGACCCCGACGTCAGTCCCGGAGTTTCCGAGACCGAACCAAACATGGCAACCGCCATCCTCAAATTGCCGGAGTTTTGGGAGATGCCCGCGACAGCGTGGTTCACGCAGACGGAAGCTCGATTCCCCCTCCACGGGATCTCGGATGACACTGCGCGCTATTACCACGTTGTCTCAGCCCTAGGGAGCTCAACAGCGGCCAGAGCAGTGAGTTTCATCACATCTCCCCCGGCCCGAGATAAATAAGCTGGGCTCAAGGCTCACCTCCTCTAGGTTTTCGAGCTTTCAGAGCCAGAGCGAGCCCAACGTCTTTTAGCGATTAATGGACTGGGGGACAGCAAACCTTCCAAACACATGGAAATGATGCTAAACCTGCTGGGCGCGGAGGAGCCCAACTTCCTTTTCATGGAACTTTTTCTCAGACACATGCTGCTGCATGTTCAGAGAGCGCTCGCTATCACTTCTATCACTGAACACCGTGCCCTGGCTGAGGAGGCCGACCACTTCTTCCTGCTCACCCACCGCATCTCCCCTGAGGTGCTGGCACCGGCGCGTAGTTACTCGGCGCGGGGGTGCCATCCAGCAGGGGCCCCATCGCCACCGACGGCCGCGCTGGCACAGGCTTGTGCTACTTCCACGCCCGTTTTGGCGCGAAAGCGAAGAGGTGCCGCGCCCCTTGCAACTACGATGCGTTGGGAAATGCCAAAGCCCACGCTCCACAGCGGCCGTGAGCGTGGGTGGGAAGAACCGGGTGCTCTCTGTCATGGACACCCTTTTTGGGCGGAAATTCCTTTGCGACACTGGCGCCCAGAGGAGCGTCCTGAATGCCACTGCGGATGACGCCGCTGGCGGGACTCAGGGGCCACCACTACTGTGCACTAATGGCTCACCTATCCGCACATAAGGCATAAAGACTGTGGACTTGTGTTTCAGGGGTCGGCGCTTTACATGGGACTTTGTCTCGTTCTCTCTCCTCAGCTCTGATTTTTTTTTTTTGTGCCCATGGGCTGCTGGTGGACGTGAAGAAGGGCCGTCTGGTGGACGCACTGGCTTTCTCCTCGGTTGCCTGTGTCCGCAACGAGGCGACTTAAGGCGGTCTCTCCACTTCACTCTTAGATGGCACCAAGTATCAGCTCCTCCTTGGTGAGTTCCCTGGCTTGACACGGCCCACTTTCTCCTCTGCCGCTACTAAACTTGGGGTTGAGCACCACATCAAGACCAAGGGCCCCCCGATTCACGCTAGAGCCCGACAGCATGACCCCGAGAAGCTAGCAGTCGCTAAGTCCGAGTTTGCCAACATGGAGCAACTGGGCATCATCCGCCGCTCGGATAGCTCGTGGGCCTTGCCGCTACACATCATCCCTAGACCAGAGGGCGGGTGGCAACCATGTGATGACTACCGCCGCCTTAACTATGCCACTGCACCCCACCGCTACTCACTCCTCCACATTCAGGACTTCTCGGCCCACCTGGCGGGCAAAATCCTGTTCTCCAAGGTTGACCTGGTGCACGCTTATCACCATGTCCCCGTTCACCCCTTAGACGTTCCCAAGACGGCTGTAGTCACACTGTTTGGCCTGTTCGAGTTTCTGAGGATGCCGTTTGGATTCAAAAACGCGGCCCAGTCTTTCCAACGGTTAATGGATTTGGTGCTCAGGGACATGCCCTACGTGTTCATCTATTTGGACGACATGCTCGTCGCCAGCTCCTCGGAGGAAGAACATCTGAAGCACCTGCGGGACCTCTTCGTGAGACTCGAGCGGCATGGCCTGATGATCATCCCGGCGAAGTGTGTTTTCAGGGTGCCCTCCTCGGGCACCTCATCAACAAAAACGGCTCCACCCCCCTTCCGTCAAAGGTGGAGGCCATCTCCGCTTTTCCCCGACCTCGCTCGGCTCGGGGGCTACGGGAGTTTCTGGGGATGGTGACTTTCTATCACCGGTTCATCCGCCGGGCGGCTCACACCATGCGCCCGCTGTATGAGGCTCTTAAGGGCAAGGCCCCTAACCAGGACATTGAATGGACGGCCGGGAGGGTGGAAACCTTTGGGGCCACGAAGGCCGCTTTGCTGGCCCACCCGTACTCCAGGGCCCCCATAGCTCTTAACACCGACGCGTCGGACTACGCCGTTGGGGCCGTATTCGAACAGTGGGTTGGCGGCGCCTGGCAACCGATTGCCTTTTTCAGCCGTCAGGTGATCCCCAGGAGACGCAAATACAGCACGTTCGATAGAGAGCTCCTCGGCCTCTGGCTGGTGATCCACCACTTCCGTTCCCTACTGGAAGCTCATGAGTTCACGGCATATGTGCACCACAAACCCCTCACTGTCGCCATGTCCAAGGTGGCCGAGCCGTGTTTCGCCCGCCAGCAACGCCAACTGTCATTCATCTCGGAGTACACTACGGACATCTGACACATTGCCGGCAATTCCAATGTGGTCGCGGACTGCCTCTCCAGGGCAGTCGTCGGCACTGTGCATCTGGGTCTTGACTACTCCCGTATGAGCGGGGACCAGGACTCGGACCACGGGCTACAGACCTGGGTCGACTCGTGTATGGCCTGTCAGCGTGCTAAGGTGCATCACCAAGCAAAATCCCCTGTGGAGTCCTTGTCCCCGAGAGGAGGTTCGACCATGTCAATGTCGACTTGGTGGGTCATGCTCGGCGTCAGTGCACCCCCAAGGAAGGACTGATGTCCTCGTCCTTTGGAGTTGCTCCCCCCACCCCACCCCCACACGGCCCCCTTTGCCCCGACCCCCTGCACCTGGCAGGGGGCCCACGACGCCGTCAGGGCCCTGGCCCCTTGACTCAATGGACTGTGAGCCCCCCCCCACCGGCTCCTGCAGTGGACACCCGTCGGGGTCGGGCCATCGTCCCTACACGGCGCAAGGATTTTGACTATGAGTGAATTCTGGGGGGGCTGGTGTGGTTGTCTACATAATTCATCCACGGGATCTCGAGTGAGGTTACGAGGTTCCGCACGGACGTTCTTATTGGTTACACTTCCGGTGTTAGGGTGTTAGAGAGTTCCCGCTGTTATGGGTTCACTCTGTTGATGTCTGCAATAAAATGAGGTTTGCTCCTGTGCGCAACACTCCGCCTCCGACACCTTTTCTTCGGCACTACAGTCCACTATCTGCCATCTAGATTTTTGTGAAACGAAACAAAAATAACGACGTTCAAACCAAAGCGTTTGAGACAAAATACACACAGGCGGAACTTGAATTACTGGAGAGCGGGTGTGACGCTGACAAAGGAGCACAACAATCTCATAACATGGACCTCGGAGATCTTCCAAACAGGCTCGTTTCGTATAACGAATGGTCTGTAATGTCCGTCACGGGGCGGGGTCAAGGACGTTTCTGAAAGTTGCCACATATCCAGATAATGTGTGGATTTAAAAAATGGTCTTTATTTTCAATTTTTTTTAATTAATGTCCAAAATATATGTAATAATAATGTTACTTCAGTTTGGAGGGTTTACTATATGTATGAAATTTGGACAAAGTCCTCCTTTAAGTTCTTTCCTGTATGTAGTTATTAAGTAGAGTAAGCAGTGATCAAAGGAGCCTAGGGGAGTGCAGGGGAGTGCAGGGAATTGCGCGATATGCGTGGTTAATTTAAGTATAATAATGGTCTACAGTGTTATTTTCCCTCGTCGGACATTTTATAGTTAGGGAGTTCGTGGTTAAGTTTAGCTGTGTTAAAATCTCCTTGGATAATTATTGGTGAATCTGGGTATTTTTTGTTATTATCGTTTACTTGCTTGGCGAGCGTTAGAAGTGCTGCGCCCATTTTACCTTGGGGCGGAATGTAAACACCGAGAATGAAAGAGGGGAATTCACGCGGCAAGTAAAACGGCTAACAGTTCAAGAACAACGACTTCAAAAGCAGGCTGCAGTGTGTGCTGAGCTGTGTAACATCTGTCCAGCATTTGATATAGAAGCATAATTCACCGCCTTTTGATTTCAGTGCTAGCTCCGCGATGCGCTCTGCCCGATACAGATGAAAGCCCGGTAGTGTAACGGCGCCATCAGGGACACATCCACTAATTGCTTAGTGGATGAGATGCTAAACCTGGCAAGCTGCCAGACCAAGGCACGTCATACCGCCCGATGACGCTACTATTCCCAGTAGACAATACTACTGGAATCCCTCCTCCTGTCTACATTGGTGGAACACGTATTGTTGGCCAATCATCAACAAGGATTCAGGAAACAGTGCACCAGCGTCACTTCGCTCCATCAAATAACGTCTCCTATCATCAATGGCTTCAACTGCAAGAAACCGTGCAGAAGAACTGTGCTGGTGGCCCTTGACCAATCCAAGGTGTTCGATGTCGTCAACATCGCCTAACTCACCAAGATCTTCACAGCATCACGCAACCAAACCATATCAAGCAATGGTTGTCATCATACCTACGCGAACGGTCGTCTTTTGTGGACTTCAGAAACTGTCGCTCACGCTCCCAGCAGATACGAATGGGCATGCCTCAGGGTGGTGTTCTATCTCCACTCCTGTTCAATCTATATATGTCAAAAATCCCCACGCTGCCTGTCGATGTCGCTTTCACGTCGTATGCCGATGACATCTCGATCTACACATACGACAGCAACATCAATGCCGCCTGTGAGCATGTGAACAACTACCTTGACACCGTACATAAATTCCAGGTTGAACGTGAACTCCGTCTATCAGTTGAAAAAATACGGTCAATCTGTTCACCACGTTCTCGGGTGAATTTCAGACGAACCTACCAATCAAAATCAATAACCTGCAGATCCCAACTGTCAACGGACCAAAAATCCTGGGCGTTGTACTGGACACCATGCTCAGCTTCAGTCCTCACACTGAGTACACAGCCAACCGTGTCAACCAAGGAACCAACGTACTCAAAGCCATCTCCGGCTCAAACTGGGGCACGAGTGCTGAGACGCTCACAGTGACGTACAAAGCCATCGGCAGGTCTGTCCTCAACTATGGCACTCCAGTGTGGTCTCCCTTGCTCTAGCCATCGCACTGGAAGAAACTCCAGACTTGGCAGAATGCCGCCCTCTGCGTCACAACCAGCTGCCTGGCCATGACTAATGAGGACCACCTGCATCGTGAGACCAAAATCCTACTGGTGAAGCAACACAACGAACGACTCGCCCGGCAGTATCTATGCTGCAAATTACCCCCGCACCTATTCCATCAGGTTTCAAACGGACCACCTCAACCACGCCTACTTCACCAATGACCTCCGCAGAAAACCTCAAGACATGTGATGCTAAACCTGGCAAACGAAGATATCGCCACCGACACTGTGTTCGAAGAACAAGCCTACCGAGACACTCCATCGAATGGCGGTTGAAGACACGGTGACTGGCTACAAACTAGTCGTCATCCTTCGTGGTTACCCAAGGGGACAAAACCGAAACCGATCTTCCGCAGGCCACTAGATTCAAACTCCGCTCTGGACAAAGCCACAGGCTCAATGACTACATGCCTCGTATTGACAATGCTATCATCAACCTCTGCCCTCACAATACACAGCACATCTTCAACTGTGCAGCGACTCCCACTACGCTGCCCGTAATGGACCTGTAGAAATCCCCGAAGGAAGTGGCTGCATTCCTGGAACTAGAGGTCAACTGATCAATGCGTTTGCCTGGCTACAACAACAACGCATCCACTAATCCAAGTCTCCTTGAAGCATGGGGCGGCCAAACATCCAGCCTTTGCAGGTCTTGATCAGAAACTGAAGTTCATCCATTTTGTTGGACAAGGAGTTTAAAAATCAACGGAAGCGCCAGTCGGTGTCCCGCTCCAGTGCAGTTTAACTTGTGTACTAGCTCACGAGCCTCTGCACTGTCTTTGACGCGGCGCTCTGTAGAGAGGGCTAATGAGTAAGTAGAAAAAGATTTAGCGAATTGGCAAGAGTTGTCGAAGAAAAGTCTGGAGAAGACTCTTTGATGGTTAGCAAATCATTTCTTGTAAAACATGTAAAAGCGCCTTATTGTTGTGAAAATATGGTAGTTGTACAAAAAACGGATATGTTTGCAGGAAGTCCACCCATTCTCTTGTATGCGTGGCAACAGGTGGATACGCAGCTTTCTTGTACTACTACAACTATTGATAATAAAAACGATACAAAATATCCATCCATTCTCAACACCGCATATCCAAGTGAGGGTCGCGGGGCGGTAGAGCCATCCCAGCTGATTTGAGGCAAAAAGCAGATTACGCCCTGAACAGGTCACTTGTCTGTTTCACAGGGCACCTATACACACAGACAACCATTGAAACTCACATTTACACCATCATTGAGTGGGAACTGAACACATGCTGCCTGCACCAAGGTCAGGTGAGTCTACCACTTTACCATCAGTGACTAACACAAAGTATGAGACATTAATTTTATAATGCCAAGGTATGCTGAACCAAAAACTGTCACAGAAAAAAAAACGAGATTCAAACTGACCTATTGATTTCATGAACTGTTCTACAGTGAAGAAAGTAAATATTAATAAGTAGAAATATCTCCCACTTGAAATCATGGAGGGGTCTGAAATTTTCATCGTAGGTGCATGTCCACTGTGAGAGAGATAATCATACAATGTATGATTTTTTTCCTCTTCTTCTTCTTACGGCTTGTCCCATTAGGGTTCACCACAGTGTGTCATCTTTTTCCATGTAAGCCTATCTCCTGCATCTTCCTTTCTCACACCAAATGCCCTCATGGCTTCCCCCACAACCTCCATCAACCTTCTCTTTGGTCTTCATCTCATGCTTTTGCCTGTTAGCTCCATCCTGAGAACCCTTCTACCAATATACTCTCTCGTATCTGGACATGTCCAAACCATCTAACTCTGCTATCTCTAACCTTGTCTCCAAAACATCCAACTTTGGCTGTCCCGCAAATGACCCTATTTCTAATTTATCCAACCTGCTCACTCCTTGAGAGAGCCTCTACATCTTCATTTCTGCCACCTCCAGTTCTGCTTCCTGTTATCTCTTCAATGCTACAGTCTCTAATCCGTACATCATGCCTGCCCTCATCACTGTTTTATAAACTTTGCCCTTCATCCTAGCAGAGATTCTTCTGTCACATAACACACCAGACACCTCCCGCCAGCAGTTCCAACCTGCTTGGAACCCTTTCTTCACCTCCTTACTACCCTCACAATTGCTCTGGATTGTTGACCCCAAGTATTTGAAGACGTCCACCCTCGCTATCTCTTTTCCCTGGAGCCTCACTCTTCCCCCACCACTCCTCTCATTCACACACAAATTCTGTTTTACTTTGGTAAATCTTCATTCCTCTCCTTTCCAGTGCATGCCTCTAGTTTGTAATTGTTCCTCCACCTACTCCTTGCTTTCACTGCAGATCACAATGTCATCTGCGAACATCATGGTCCAAAGGGATTCCAGTCTAATCTCATCTGTCAGCCTATCCATCACCAAGCAGACAGGAAGGGGCTCAGAGCTGATCTCTGATGCACTCCCACATCCACCTTAAATTATTCTGTCACACCTACAGCACACCGCACCACTGTTCTGCTGCCCTCATACAAGTCTTGTACTATTCTAACATATTTCTCTTTCACACCAGACTTACGCATGCAGTACCACAATTTCTCTCTTGGTACTGTCATGGTGCTTCAACTAGATCTACAAAGACACAATGTACAGTAAAGAAAATATGTATTTGAACACCCTGCTACATTAAAAGTTCTCTCTCTTAGAATTCATGGAGGGGTCGGAATTTTTCATCATATTTGCATGTCCACTGTGAGAGAGATAATCTAAAAAAAAAAATCCAGAAATCACAATGCCAGATCGTTGCCATCCATGACTCATTCCCGCACTTCTGCATTCCTGATCCTGAACCCCTATGTACCGACCTCCGCCTGTCCTCCGACCAACCCCGTAAGCTTGACGCTCCTGATACTACTACTGATACTCGCTCTGACTGACTCTCCGGCATTCGACATTGGAACGAATAAAGATTTCTTTTAACTGCCTTCTTGTCTACTGAGTAGTGCAATTGGGTGTGCCCTAGCGTTCTGGTTATGACAAATGTATGATTTTATTACGATTCATTTGTGTGATACAGCTGCAAATAAGTATTTGAACACCTGTTCATCAGCTAGAATTCTGACCCTCAAAGACCTGTTAGTCCACCTTTAAAAGTCCACCTCCACTCCGCGTATTATCCTGAATCAGATGCACCTGTGTGAAGTCATTACCTGCATAAAGACACCTGTCCACCCCATACAGTCAGTATGAGTCAAACGTATAACATGGCCAAGACCAAAAAGCTGTCCAAAGAAACCAGAGACAAAACTGAACAACTCCACAAAGCTGGAAAGGGCTATGGAGAAATTGCCAAGCAACTTGGTGAAAAAAGGTCCACTGTTGGAGCAATCATTAGAATATGCAAGAAGCTAAACATGACGGTCAATCTCAATTGGAGTGGAGCCCCATGCAGGTTTATCACCTCGTGGGGTTTCAATGGTCCTTCGAAAGGTGAGGAATCAGGCAAGGACTACACGACAGGACTTGGCCAATGACCTGAAAAGAGCTGGGACCACTGTTTCCAAGGTGACTATTGGTAATACACTAAAACGTCATGGTTTGAAATCATGCATGGCACGGAAGGTTCCCCTGCTTAAACCAGGACATGTCAAGGGCCGTCTTAAGTTTGCCAATGACAATTTGGATGATACAGAGGTGTCATGCGAGAAATGTTTGTGGTCAGATGAGACCAACATTGAACGTTTTGGTCGTAATGCCACTCACTGTGTTTGGAGGAAGACGAATGATGAGTTCCATCCCAAGAACACCATCCCTAATGTGAGCCATGGGTGTCGTAGTATCATGCTTTGAGGGTGTTATCTGCACATAGGAGAGGACGACTGCATTGCAATAGAGAGGATGACTGCGGGCATGTATTGTGAGATTTTGGGGAACAAGCTCTTTCCCTTAGTCAGAGCACTGAAGATGAATTGTGGGTGGGTCTTTCAACATGACAATGACCCGAAGCACACAGCCAGGAAAACCAAGGAGTGGCTCCATAAGACGCATATCAAGGTTCTGGCGTGGCCTCGCCAGCCTCTATACCTAAACCCAATAGAAAATCTTTGGAGGGAGCTGAAACTCCGTGTTTCTCAGCGACAGCCCAGAAACCTGTTTGATCTAGAGAAGATCTGTGTGGAGGAGTGGGCCAAAATCCCTCCTGCAGTGTGTGCAAACCTGGTAAACAACTACAGGAAACGTTTGACCTCTGTAATTGCAAACAAAGGCTACTGTACCAAATATTAACATTGGTTTCTCAGGTGTTCAAATACTTATTTGCAGCTGTATCACACAAATAAATTATTTAAAAAAAAACATACATTGTGATTTCTCGATTTGTCTTTTTAGATTATCTCTCTCACAGTGGACATGCATCTACAATGAAAATTTTAGACCCCTCCATGATTTCTAAAAGGGAGAACTTGCAATACTTGCATAACACTGCATTGAAGTGTTCCATATGAGAATAGGAGTCGATATGTGTGCATTAAAAATATGAATGAACAGATGAGGCCGACTACTTAAGTTTCAAAGACCCACGGCAATAACTACCAGTATGTTACAACACGTACCCGCTGTCCTCAAGTTCAGAAGATTATCCCTTCTGATAATATCCCTGTCTCAGCTCTACTAAGAGCTTTGTTTATGACCACTGCTGAAGAACTATATAAAGGGCAAAGCATAGTTTACCTAATGTGAGTGCAGAACAGGAAGTGCAAAAAGAAAGAGAAAATTCTCTTTGTTTTGTATCTTTTTATTCTGAGTCCTTCCAGACTGCTTCTCCTTCTGGATTCCAGCAACCCGCAAACTAACGTGCAGGTTAGTCTTCTCCTGGCAAAAATTTGAAATTTTGTGTCTGTGGATGGTTTGATAAATTCAATCAAAACCGCAGTATAAGATTTGGGTTGGTCACATTTGTCAAAATGTTGCTTTTTACAACTATGTTTAATTGAAATACAACTAAAGATGAATGGAAATTATTATCATTATGATGCAATGGAATTGAAATAAAATTAGTGTCAAGATGACATCCATTGTATTCTGAAATTACTGCAACTGTTTACTCTGATGCTACTACTTTGTTATAAAAATAACTTAATTCATCAAGTGTTTTACTGTATTTGAAATAATGCAGCGAATTTCTGATTGGGCAGAAATGAATGCAGGATCAGCAGAACCCAAGAGTGCCAATGCCAACCTTCCCAAGCCGAAGGAGAAGGAGATGAGACTGTTCAAGAGTAAGGTTCCCAAAGCTGGACAGAAGCGGTCAGTTGACAGTTATCCCACACGCACCCCCCTCACAAAATAAAATAAAATAAAGTAATAGTTCATTACAATGTCACCTTTATGAGTTGAACAATTGAATCGTCTTCTTAGATTTGATGAAGTTCCTGGGATGGACGGCATTGGAGGTAACCATCATAGGAATAAGTAATAAGTGAGACAGCCCCCCATAATTTTTTGAATGTTTATTTTCTTGGTTTTCTTTCTTTTAGATGCTGAAGTCGTCTGCCCTTGGGAGGCTTTTGGTGAAATGGATCTGAGTGATCTGGCCCAGTTTGGCATCGTCTAGAATACAGTTTATAAATAGATAAATACGATCCAGAAAATACGTAGCCCTGCTCTTTGACTGGTGGAGATTAGCTGGTATTGGTTAGTGAGTGGCAACAGTTGATCCTCTGCAATGGAGGGAACTTTTGGACAGCAGTCCGAAGGACTAATTTTTCATATTCTGGGCCACTGAGGTATTGCTGCATTTTTAAGTAAATCTCAAGAAGTCTCTGTTGTGAGGTTGTTATCCTGTTTAGCCCAGTGCTTGTAAAGGAGGGTGTAAAACACACTGTATTTCTACTTGGGTTTACTATAAGGATAATAATTGAACAATTGAGACAGTGTTACATATAATCTATCTATCTTGGGTTGCAAGCTGTTTTAAATATTGTAATAAAGTAATATTTCAGTCACTCTCTCCAGACTTGCTATTTACCTGTAAAAAGTGCTTCTACCTTCGAAAAATTTGTGTTGCAAAACGACTTCCGGAATGAATTAATTGTCATGGGCACACTGCAAGGGACTGGACTCAAATGCAGGACTCCGAGGCAAGGATATGCTGTTGAGGGGTGGTTTTATTCCAGTCTAAGTAAGCAGTCCAAAAAAGGCGGAAGCACAAAAACGCGAGGCTACAAGCAAGATCCAAAGACATGAAACGAGGTCCGATGACTATGAGGCAAAACTTGGAAACATGATCAAAACCATGACTTGACTATAGCATAGGAACACTGTCACGAAGGGAAGCACTACAAAACGCTTGAGTACTCACACACGATGATGCAGTCCAACACACAAAAAACACATCGAACTGGCAAATGCAAGCAACAAACTCAAGGCTTAAATGCCTGGTCTAATTAGTGTCCATATGGCGCAGGTGTGGAGAGGCAGCTCCACCCAGGGCAGTGGCTTGGCCATGCCCCTGACATTAATTTCGTAAGTAGACGTGCCCATGTATTTCCTACCAATAACGTTCAAAGACATCAACAATGGTGTTTTTTTTGTGTTGATCGTCTGCCAACCCAGATTTGAGTTAGGGGGATCCGAAAATGGATCTATAGATCTGGAATCATCATATGAGTTAACTCCCTCTGGATCCCCTGGACGCAGCCTAACTTCATCCCAAGATCCTGAGACAAAGGTAACTCACTTGCAACTAGCATTAGGAGGCAATGTAAAGATCAAGCAATTTTTAGTTCTCCTCTTCTTCAATCTTTGTTGCATAAACAATTTAATTTAATCAATCAATTATCAATTTAATAAATCATCCAACCATCCATTTTCTTAGACCCATAAGCTCACAAGGGTTGCGGGAGTGCTGGACCCTATCCCAGCTGTCAAAAGGCAGGAGGCAGGGTACACCCTGAACTGGTTGTCAGCCAATTGCAGGGCACATCGAAACAAGCAGCCACACTCACAATCACAGCTAGGGGCAATTTAGAGTGTCCATTAATTGTTTGTTTTTGGAATGTGGGAGGAAACCGGAGTGCCCAGAGAAAACACCACGTAGGCATGGAGAGAACATGAAAACTCCACACAGGCGGGTCTGGGATCGAACCCGGGACCTCAGAACTGTGAGGCCAACGCTTTCCTGCTGATCCACCGTGCCGCCTCATCTTAATATAATTACTTAATTTAAAAATGTAAAATGAAATAAAGTTTGTCTTGTTTAAATAATAGTTAAACCTAGTAATGCGCAGATGTTTTAACTGCTGCTGATTTGTACGACATATTGGCTTGTGAAATACAACACATGTACTCCAGTTGGTTTACGAAATGTGCGAGCTGATTTCATCACTATTTTTATTTAGAGAGAACTGCAGGCCCAGTGATGATGTACACCTTACCTGAACATTTTGGAGGCAGAGAGCACTTGAAAGAGGTATCTCAAAAAAGATAGAGGTCTGCAGAGGGTAATGCCTTCAGAGAGGACCATACCACTGTGATGATACAGTGCATGACATCTGTTGTCTTGCCATGGCATAAAACAGCCTTCATCCACCTACCTCTGTAGAAGAAGCCATTGAGCTTTACATGTTCTTCCGTGCTTCCATACGAATGCAGATTTCATGATCACAATCTGCTCTACAGGATCAACTGACAGGTTCATGGAACCCTCCAAAAATGGTTGAACTCAGCGTGTGTATGAAAAAACTTAAAATCTTGCGTGCATTGTCTATCATTTATAATTCAAACTTTCTAATGCATTGTGTCTGGTGGTATATAATGTAATGATTGCAATACTGTGTATGCTTAATGTCAAATGTAGCTCTTACGCTATCTCCTGATACTGAGCAGTGAAACCTTTTTCTGTTTCGATACTAAGTTGGTGTTCATTCTAGCACTAAGGAATGGTACCTTCCTAATTTTGAGGAGGCAGGGTGCTCCTGTGAATTGACGGTCTGTGTATGCTGCAGCAAAACAATTAGATGTAACAAAATTTTGTGAATATTAGTATTTATGTCATCTCTCATCCAAATAGATCAGGTCAACTACTGTTTGAACTATTTGTTTACTGTAGGTATTTGAATGCCATGCCACTCTACATTAATGTTAAAATGCAGTAGTCAAACTTCCAGCAAATGAAGCATACTTATGAATCTTTTAATATGGCAAGTTCTTTACTAGAGTTTGCACATATTACAGTAGATGCGACCGGTGGACTTCTGTGCTGTGTAGTTTTAAAGACCACATCGTGACACAGGATTCGTCCCGGAGGCAATCTCCATTTATTTGACAAGGTTGCTGTGAACAAGGCAAAACAAATACTAATAATAATATTTGCAGCCTCAAGCAAGGACCATTATGTACATCGTCGAAAAGGACATAACCAACATAATAATGAACGTACCTGCTGTGAACAAAACAAATACATCATCCTCAATACATATTAAGAAGTGCGAATACCCCTCAAACACGGTGTAGCTTATCACAACGTAAATCGTCGAAAAGGGGAGGGGTGACGACGGTCGCAGTACTTCTTACGGGAGGGTGTGTCCCATCTAAGTGTACGTGGGCGTGCAAGGCTTAAATACAACGTTCCACTCCAGGTTAATATGTCAGGCAACTATTTACAAATTTTGTGTGACTATAAAAAATAAATTAAACAAATATACTTTTAACTCTTGTTACATTCACCCCCCCCCCTAGATTACACAAAATTACGTCATATATTACATACCTGTCAACTCGTACGGTTTACCTGTAGTTCATACGGATTTTGTGGTGAATCTTACGTATACAGCCGTATATCAGAAATCATACGGATTCTGAATATTTCCGTTTGCTTTTGCCCAGAATGGAGCTCGTCTACTCTATTGTGGGGAAAACCCAAAGCCGGGGAATTCAAAACGTAGCCTGCATCAAAGATGTTTGTCACAGCAGATATGATGTTTTAGCGCAGCGGAAAATGTTGATTTAGATTACCAAAATACTTTCATTTCCGGTAACTTTCCAGTAAATCCTTGGCCCAGATCGAACACCGCCAAGGCGGAACTCTCACCACGGGTAACATGGAGGCTGCGGCCGAGGAGCTGCTGGTCGACTCTCAGCTACCTGTCACAATCGATCAAATCGTTAACAATACGCTATTGGTGACGCAGACCTATCGAGATAGGAGCTATACGGAGATATTACTTGACTGCAACAAAAAGTGAGTGTCATTTTTTATCTTGACTTTGATCATTTGTGGCTCAAATTAATTTGACTTAGTTCGTAGCTAATGTAGCGTGCATGCTCGCTAGTTAGCTGCCTGGGCCTCATTACAAATACATGGGATTATTGTATCTGACATTGTAGCTCTCTTGTTAGCATTCTAGCTCATGGTCGTGTTTTTATAAGAGCTGACAATAATATAATTGAATGCTGTGTTTTCACCACAAGGTTGTCACATGTATGTCAAGATAGACGTTCCATTTACTAAGATTGAGAATGGCTTCATTGTGTGGTGTTTACATAATTGACCCCTCCGTACAGGGCACTTAACCACGCCTCCTGAAGTTACGTCACCTCACGTGTGCTAACCTCAGACTAACAATTAGCAAAAATGGCGGCGCAGGAAGAAAAGACTAGAGCGAAACTGTCCGATTTACCATCTGATTTCTCACTCGCATTCTTAGCTAACAGTGAAATATCGTTGAAAAGCAGACAGCAGGGCTTCAAGTATTTCAGCGAGGGGTATTTCAATGGTATTTACATGCATATCGACGGAGAAACCATTGATATTAGCGCAAGATCTTTCCAGAGTCAGAGGAAGACCGAGAAGCCACATAATATATTATAACCCAAAGACGAATTCGTCATTGACAGTTTCCTATTTTCGTGTTACCTATCACACTTGTGTGCAGAATCTGTATGTGTATCTGTATAGCCGTTTTTGAACCGCCGTATGAAGGAAAAGAAGGCGAGGCTTGATTTACGAGTTGTTTCTCTCGTTTTCTTTGTGTAACGTCACGCGCTCCCCTCAATAATTATTCTTGAATTAGTGCCGAACCTACGTAAGTCCCGACCGAGTACAACAATCACTACTTTATAGTGTCCTCAAACATCCTTCCTTCAGTCTTGGTATCTCGGTGCACATCGAAGGCTTTTAGGACTCGCTAGTCCGGTTTAGCTTAGCTCGGTAGCCGCCAACAGAGACACGTTTGTGCAGTCAGATCATCGCAAAATATCGCTCAACACAGATCAAGTGTGTCAATCATTCACACGTAGCTATGTTATGCAAGCAAAGAACTGCTAATTCATTTTTATGAGACATGTATTGAAAATCAAATATAGGTCATACCTTCGTGCAAACATAGTCCGGTTTACCGTAGCTCGGTAGCCGCCGAACAGAGACACGTTTGTGCAGTCAGATCATCGCAAAATATCACTCAACACTGCTCAAGTGTATCAATCATTCACAGGTAGCTATGTTATGCAAGCAAATAACTGCTAATTCATTTATATGAGACATGTATTGAAAATCAAATATAGGGCATACCTTCGTGCAAACATAGTCCGGTTGATGGATTCAGTAGATCATGCGGTCTTCCACAAAGTTTGATCCATCGAAGACATTTTTCGTACTCGGTCTTCTGTTCCGGTTGATTTTAGATGGATTCAGTTGATGATGCGGTCTTCCACAAAGTTTGATCCATCGAAGACATTTTTCGTACTGGGTCTTCGGTTTTGGAAAGGTTACGAATTGAACTCCACCAACTAGCCTTTCAGGATACCTGTCGTCACTATTACAAAGTCCGTGACTACACCTCTTAACCATATCTATTGTTAAAGAACCCAAATACGCGATAAAACGCTAACAAAAGCTATACTGGACCATGCAACGTTGGGGTTCAGAGGCCATGGAAAAATAAACAAAATAAAAAAATCTGCCAAGCTATTAGGAAGAGAGTTTTGGACTTAAGAAGTCTGGTTTATCCCTGGATGCAATTGACCCCTCCGTGGAAATTGCATCATTCGCGTCGCTGACCAATCAGAGGCCAGAGATCTGCATAAACCACGCCCCTTGTTGGCGTCCGCTATTACCTCAGACAACGTTGCATGGTCCAGTATAGCTTTTGTTAGCGTTTTATCGCGTATTTGGGTTCTTTAACAATAGATATGGTTAAGAGGTGTAGTCACAGACTTTGTAATAGTGACGACAGGTATCCTGAAAGGCTAGTTGGTGGAGTTCAATTCGTACCCTTTCCAAAACCGAAGACTCAGTACGAAAAATGTCTTCAATGGATCAAACTTTGTGGAAGACGGGATGATCAACTGAATCCATCTAAAATCAACCCGAACAGATATGTTTGCACGAAGGTAAGCCCTATATTTGATTTTCAATACATGTCTCATAAAAATGAATTAGCAGCTCTTCGCTTGCATAACATAGCTACGTGTGAATGATTGATCTGTGTTGAGCGATTTTTTGCGGTGATCCGACTTCACGAACGTGTCTCTGTTGGCGGCTACCGAGCTAAGCTAAACCGGACTAGCGAGTCCTAAAAGCCTTCGATGTGCACCGAGACACCAAGACTGAAGGAAGGATGTTTGAGGACACTATAAAGTAGTGATTGTCGTACTCTGTAGGGACTTACGTAGGTTCGGCACTAATTCAAGAATAACTATTGAGGGGAGCGCGTGACGTTACACAAAGAAAACGAGAGAAACAACTCGTAAATCAAGCCTCGCCTTCTTTTCCTTCATACGGGGGTTCACAAACGGCTATACAGATACACATACAGATTCTGCACACAAGTGTGATATGTAACACGAAAATAGGAAACTGTCAATGACGAATTCGTCTTTGGGTTATAATATATTATATTATGTGGCTTCTCAGTCTTCCTCTGACTCCGGAAAGATCTCGCGCTAATATCAATGGTTTCTCCGTCGATATGCATGTAAATACCATTGAAATATCCCTCGCTGAAATACTTGAAGCCCGGCTGTCTGCTATTCAACAATATTTCACTATTTGCTAAGAATGCGAGTGAGAAATCAGCTGGTAAATCAGACAATTTCGCTCTAGTCTTTTCTTCCTGCGCCGCCATTTTTGCTAATTGTTTGTCTGAGGTTAGCACACGTGAGGTGACGTAACTTCAGGAGGCGTGGTTAAGTGCCCTGTACGAAGGGGTCAATTCACCTGCGGGACCCCGAGTTGGGTTGTGGGGTTCCGGATCGACTGTTTTTGTTGCTTACTCCTCCGGGGTTAGAGAGTTCCTGCCGTAATGGGTTCACTCTGTTGATGTCTGCAATAAAACGAGGTTTGCTCCTGTGTTCAACACTCCGCCTCCGACTCCTTTTCTTCGGCGCTGCAATAGGAACGATAGCTAATGTCAGTGAGTTCATCTATAGCTTATTGTTAACCTTATCATACAGATCAGCTCCTTCCTTATTCACTAAAAAGAAGGAATTGATCATTGGCATTCATTAGATATGTAATCTTTCAAAACATTTTTCTTTTTCCATCACTGATTCTCTTTGGTGAATCTCTCTTACAAATATGAGGTAATGTAGCCTGTCTGACAAATAGCCATCTTTTTGATCATTCTACTTAGTAGAATTAGACATTATCTTCAGATATCCTCATGGAGATCTACAATAAAAATCATTGAAAAACTTTGTGTTTCTTCCCTCCTTATATGTCAAAATAAATGACATATAATTTGCTTCGGTGTGTTTTAAGAATTTTTTGCTCTGTAAGGATTTTTTTTTTGGTAGTTTATACAGGTTGGCGCTCCGAAAAGTTGACAGGTATGATATTACAGACCACATCCACAAACACAAGCTCTGAGAAAACAACCATAGTGGATAAAACCTTCCTCTTTAAAGGACAAGAGAATTAGATCAGCTTGGTGCCTACCATACGCCCATAATACTCTGTAGACAAAATAAGGTGCCTTATACACAACACAAATTCAGGTCATGTGCATGGACACATTAAGGGGTAAAGAACAACAACAAATCTTCAAGCACAGGACCCAGATACACCCCTCATAACCAAATCTCACACGTGGATTATTGCATTAGAACTGGACTCGACCCCCAGAACAGACTCAAGTTGTGCCATGGACTCAACCAACCAAAAGACAGCCCTAATGACCCTGCCAAAGCGTGAGGTTAGCCAATCCTCAACATCTGATACCAGGGTGCGATATGAGCAGTCAGGCGTTTGGCGCATCTGGCACGGAGGGGCTGCCACAGGTGAAAGTGGCGGGATGTCAGGACATGGGGGTACATCAATGGAGGACTGGTCATGAATCCATGAGGAACTGCGGCCACCATCCCAGTTATCAACAGTGGAAATGGAACCAGCGAGGGATGAGATTTTCAGGCATTGGCTGGGTTCGAAAGGACACCAATCGCCCTCCGCTTAGTCTCCGCCTCCACACTGAGTGTGCATGACATGCTCCCTGAGTCAAGCATTCCTCTCAAAATAGACTGACCTTGAAAGGACACTGGAGCATGAAACAAGTCCCTAGCTCCTCCCACTCTCTGAGAGCCGACAACGATTAAAGTTTTGTCATCAGGAAGATTATCGCAGCACATAACATAGGTGGACTGCAGGTCTTGCTCGTCAGTGAGTGTGTCACTTGCACAGCCCATGTTACCCCTCTTAAACACAGGCAGGGTAGTTTAAATCAGCATTGGCAGCAGACTGGAATGGCACAGCTGAGGAATGAGGGCATTCAAGCCTTACATGACCTGGGTTGAAGCAGTTAAGGCACAATCTGTAAAGTCTGCAATGTGCATGTGTCAAGTGGTCTGTGCACGTGGTTTCCTCTCACATCCCCAAACCATGCATTAATTGGAGACTCTAAATCAGGGGTGCCCAGACTTTTTTTTTAGCCCAAGATATACTTCTCAAGCATCCAGCCTCTCGCAATCGACGGGGGGTTGGAGGGTGACGTTTTTGTTTTTTTGTTTTAAGAATGACCAATGATGAAATAGAATGACCAAGTCACAAAGATCTAACCACTACAAAAATGCAAAACATTTATTTGAAAGTATATTGAGGATTCTTTACGTGTAAATGTATGTTTGTGTGCTTTGCATAACAGCATGAGCCATTATTACACAACATCTTCTTCTTTTCCTTTCGGCTTGTCCCGTTAGGGGTCGCCACAGCGTGTCATCTTTTGCCATTTTAGCTTATCTCCTGCATCTTCCTCTCTAACCCCAACTGCCCTCATGTCTTCCCTCACCACATCCATAAACCTTCTCTTTGGTCTTCCTCTCGCTCTTTTGCCTGGGAGCTCCATCCTCAGCATCCTTCTTCCAATATACTCACTCTCTCGCCTCTGAACATGTCCAAACCATCGAAGTCTGCTCTCTTGAATCTTGTCTCCAAAACATTGAACTTTGGCTGTCCCTCTAATGAGCTCATTTCTAATCCTATCCAACCTGCTCACTCCGAGCGAGAACCTCAACATCTTCATTTCTGCCACTTCCAGTTCTGCTTCCTGTTGTTTCTTCAGTGCAACCGTCTTTAATCCGTACATAATGGCCGGCCTCCCCACTGTTTTGTAAACTTTGCCCTTCGTCCTAGCAGAGACTCTTCTGTCACATAACACACCAGACACCTTTCGCCAGTTGTTCCAACCTGCTTGGACCCGTTTCTTCACTTCCTTACCACACTCTCCATTGCTCTGTATTGTTGACCCCAAGTATTTGAAGTCGTCCACCCTCGCTATCTCTTCTCCCTGTAGCCTCACTCTTCCCCCTCCACTTTTGTCATTCACGCACAGATATTCTGTTTTACTCGGCTAATCTTCATTCCTCTCCTTTCCAGTGCATGTCTCCATCTTTCTAATTGTTCCTCTGCATGCTCCCTGCTTTCACTGCATATCACAATATCATCTGCGAACATCATGGTCCAAGGGGATTCCAGTCTAACCTCATCTGTCAGCCTATCCATTACCACTGCAAAGGGTGGAAGGGGCTCAGAGCTGATCCCTGGTGCAGTCCCACCGCCACCTTAAATTCCTCTGTCACACCTAAGGCCCACCTCACCATTGTTCTGCTGCCATCATACATGTCCTGTACTATTTTAACATACTTCTCTGCCACACCAGACTTACGCATGCAGTACCACAGTTCCTCTCTTGGTACTCTGTCATGGGCTTCCTCTAGATCCACAAAGACACAATGTAGCTCCTTCTGACCTTCTCTGTACTTTTCCACGAGCATCCTCAAGGCAAATAATGCATCTGTGGTACTCTTTCTATGCATGAAACCATACTGTTGCTCGCAGATACTTACTTCTGTCCTGAGTCTAGCCTCCACTACTCTTTCCCATAACTTCATTGTGTGGCTCATCAACTTTATTCCTCGGTAGTTCCCACAGCTCTGAACATCCCCTTTGTTCTTAAAAATGGGAACTAGAACACTTTTCCTCCATTCTTGAGGCATCTTTTCGCCCGCTAGTATTCTGTTGAATAAGTTGGTCAAAAACTCCACAGCCATCTCTCCAAATTGCTTCCATACCTCTACCGGTATGTCATCAGGACCAACTGCCTTTCCATTTTTCATCCTTTGTAGTGCCTTTCTGACTTCCCCCTTGGTAATCATTGCCACTTCCTGGTCCTTCACACTTGCCTCTTCAACTCTTCCTTCTCTCTCATTTTCTTCATTCATCAACTTCTCAAAGTATTCTTTCCATCTATTTAGCACACTACCGGCACCAGTCAACACATTTCCATCTCTATCCTTAATCACCCTAACCTTCTTCACATCCTTCCCATCTCTATCCCTCTGTCTGGCCAACCTGTAGAGATCCTTTTCTCCTTCTTTCGTGTCCAACCTGGTGTACATGTCTTCATATGCCTCTTGTTTAGCCTTTGCCACCTCTACCTTTGCCCTACGTCGCATCTCGATGTACTCCTTTCGCCTCTCATCAGTCCTCTCAGTATCCCACTTCTTCTTCGCTAATCTCTTTCCTTGTATGACTCCCTGTATTTTGGGGTTCCACCACCAAGTCTCCTTCTCCCCTTTCCTACCAGATGACGCACCAAGTACTCTTCTGCCTGTCTCTCTGATCACCTTGGCTGTCGTCGTCCAGTCTTCCGGGAGCTTCGGTTGTCCATCGAGAGCCTGTCTCACCTCTTTCCGGAAGGCCGCACAACATTCTTCCTTTCTCAGCTTCCACCACATGGTTCTCTGCTCTACCTTTGTCTTCTTAATCTTCCTACCCACCACCAGAATCATCCTACATACTACCATCCTATGCTGTCGAGCTCCACTCTCCCCTACCACTACTTTACAGTCAGTAACCTCCTTCAGCTTACATCGTCTGCACAAAATATAATCTACCTGCGTGGTTCTACCTCCGCTCTTGTAGGTCACTATATGTTCCTCCCTCTTCTGGAAATAAGTGTTCACTACAGCCATCTCCATCCTTTTTGCAAAGTCCACCACCATCTGCCCTTCAAAGTTCCTTTCCTGGATGCCATACTTACCCATCACTTCTTCATCGCCCCTGTTTCCTTTACCAATATGTCCATTACAATCTGCACCAATCACAACTCTCTCGCTGTCTGGGATGCTCAGAACTACTTCATCTAGTTCCTTCCAGAATTTCTTTTTCAACTCTAGGTCACATCCTACCTGTGGTGCATAGCCGCTAACCACATTATACATAACACCCTCAATTTCAAATTTTAGTCTCATCACTCGATCTGATACTCTTTTCACCTCCAAGACATTCTTAGCCAGCTCTTCCTTTAAAATAACCCCTACTCCATTTCTCTTCCCATCTACTCCGTGGTAGAATAATTTAAACCCTGCTCCCAAACTTCTAGCCTTACTACCTTTCCACCTGCTCTCTTGGATGCACAGAATATCAACCTTCCTCCTAATCATCATGTCAACCAACTCCTGGGCTTTTCCTGTCATAGTCCCAACATTCAAAGTCCCTACACTCAGTTGTAGGCTCTGTGCATTCCTCTTTTTCTTCTCACGCTGGATCCGGTTTCCTCCTCTTGTTTGTCTTCGACCCACAGTAGCTGAATTTCCACAGACGCCCTGCAGGTTAGCAGTGCCGGGGGCGGGCGTTGTTAACCCGGGCCACGACCGATCCGGTATGGGATTCTTTAGATGAACGCTCATATTTGTTTGGCACAGTTTTTACGCCGGATGCCCTTCCTGACGCAACCCTCTGCATTTATCCGGGCTTGGGACCGGCCTACAGATTGCACTGGTTTGTGCCCCCATTGGGCTGCATTCAATATTACACAACATAATTAACTTTAAACATTTTTTGTAACTGTCTGAGTTCACGTTGATCACTAAATACCATATGAATGAAAATGCACATCTGAGCTGTGTCAGTCATGTCAGTGGATTCGTCCAACTGCAGTGAGAAATACTTGCAATCTACGATGTCCTTCCACACATCAGCCATGGCTTCACAGCGCCGATTAATTTTACTCCTTTACAGGTGCAGGGATTGGATTGAAGATAATATTTCTGCATTATTTGTAAAAAGGTTGGAACAGCGAGTTAGCTATGGCTCTTTTGCCATCTCCGTCTTGGAAGGACTTCTTGTTACTAACGATGATGTGACAAACCATGAACGATACTTCCGTGGCAGCTTTCGCTGTCGAATTATATTATGTGAAAAGTGACTGCTGTGCGGCCAATTGGGATTTTAGTTCATTCACTTTTCTCATTCTCAGCTTGCTTTTCGCCGGAATGTCGGTGTCGTATTTTCCATTTACAGTTCGAAAATGCCGCTCAACATTTCACTACACTGTCAGATGAGGCAAACGCACGTCGAAAATGACATAGTGAAAAAAAGTCCGCCGACCATTCCGTAGGAAAGTGACACATTTTTGTCTTTACTGCGGCATCCATACTCATGTTTGATAAGATTTCTTAAGCGAGAGCTTAAAATGGCGAGGGGCCTCACTGACAGCGTGTTTTCCTGTACTGTCATTGTTTGCACATGTGTGGTGAGCTAAAGTTAAAAAAAATATGGCTGATATCTTTTTCTTTTTTCTCGGCACGCCGTCACGATCGACCAAAACTGCCACACAATCGGGATCGATGCATTGAGCACCCCTACTCTAAATTGTCCTCTGGTGTTGTCTGTCCGTGTGCCCTGTGATTTTCTGCCAACCAGTTCAGGGTGTACCCTGCCTCCTGCCGATTACAGTTGGAGTAGTTTCCAGCACTCCCGTGACCCTTGTGAGGAAAAGCGGCTCAGAAAATGGATGGATGGTTTTATTCTGATTGGGGTCATTTGGTCTTCAACTCAAAAACACATGGGTGCTTGAAATATTTCAGTGCATTCTATTACTATACAAATCTCCCCTGCATTTCGAATTGATCAGTCAAACTGGGTGCAACAGATGGAATTATGGTGGGACATGGTTATAAATGGACAGATTAATACGGTCCTTAAAGATCAAGTGTTGTCAAACGGATGATTTTTGGTATATTATTAATGAAAAACCCACAGGCAATATGGTCCCATGTGTTTTTTCACCACAAAACATGATTTTGACGTATACAGCTTTTTGTAACGCCTGCCATGAAAATGCTCTCGAGGGATTTGTTTTCGAGAAGAAGCAGGAAGTGACGTACAGGACAGAGGCGCCCCCTAGTGGACTCGTTTGTTTCCATTAATTTTACCTTCGGGAAGGTAGCTCGTTGTTCCTTCGTGTTAGCCTAAACGCCGGCTCATTGCATTGTTGGACATTGCTTGAACACTCGGGAGAATGGAATTACCCTTCATAAGTTTTAAAGAGACCCTGTTCGTTTTGAAAAATTGATTGCAGGGGTGCAGAGGACGAGAGCTTCGTGGGTTCCAAATAACAGGTAGGTGTGTATAGGTCCAAAAAAAAATTGTTTGGGGCGGACCACGTAATGGGTCTCTCTCATAACGTAGTAAAAGATCCGCGTATGAAATGTGTTGATGTGCGCATACAGCAACTAAAATAAATAGTTTGCGGCGTACCACATAATCGGTTTCTCTCATAATGTAACAAAAGATCCGCGTATGAAATGTGTCGATGTGCGCGTCGCCCAGCCAACAGTGTCTCGATAGTGTTCATCGAGTACTGCGAGTAAAAGCAACATAGCCAGGCTCCACCTCCTCCTTATATTCCACCAACGGCGCCGAAACTCAGCCACACCAGCTAAGGCGGTATTATATATATATATATATATATATATCATATAATATGTTGTGTATATATATTGTTTGTATCCATCCAGCTATTTTCTTAGCCCCTTATCCTCACAAGGGGCGCGGGGAGTGCTGGAGCCGATCCCAGTTTATGATGGGCAGGAGGCAGTGTACACCTTAAAACTGTTGCCAGCCAGTCGCAGGGCACATCAAGACAAACAGCTGCATGCACAATCAAACTTAGGGGCAATTTAAAGTGTACAATTAATGTTGCATGTTTTGTGATGTGGGGTGAAACCGGAACTCCCAGAGAAAACCCACGCAGGCATAGGGAGAACATGCAGACAGAACAGGCAAGGCCGGGATTTTTCTTGTGCTATCTCCTGCGAGGCGGCTGCCACGTTATCTATCAAAGCATTTCTTTATTGGAAGCAGATGTATGATAATTATATTCACAGTTATTCCTACATCCACCCCCCCTGTTTATACTACATTTGCTACCACGTTATCTAGAGCAGCGCAAAGCATTCTTCATTGCAGGCAGAAAGAGTTACTTAATTGGAGCAGAGCAAAGCATTCTTCATTGCAGGCAGATTTTTTTTTAATTGGAGCGAGCAAAGTTACACTTGGAGGAAAATATAGCTCTAATCACTTGTCATCTTCTTGATCAAAGAACAGATCTAGAAGAGAAGCCATAACGTCATCATCATGGTCAACAATATCACTGTCATCACCCTGTTGTGCCAATATGGGATATATTTCTGCCAATTTTGAATTTGTTGGGACAGTGGTTATAAGTTGGTTAAGTGATGCCCTTATGCAGAGAATATAACAACATCCACACAATGTAAGAATAGCTGCAAACACAGCTACAGAAAATAGGACAGAGAACAAAAAGTTTTTAGATTTGCCAAACTTTTTTTTTTCCACCACTCAGACCAGGCTGATGTGTTCACACCAGAGTGTTCCTTCATCTTGTGGTTCAGGGTGCGGAGGCCTTGAATGGCCCTTGTGGGCCCATCCTGTCCCATGTGCAGAAAAACGCCTCCAAAGCATGATGCTACCACCCCCATGCTTCACAGTAGGGATGGTGTCCTTGGGATGGAACTTATTCATCTTCCTCCAAACACGGTTAGTGGAATTATGACCAAAACATTCTAAGGATCATTGAGAACCTTCTTCCATAGGGGCTCCACTCCAATTGAGATTTACCTTCATGTTTAGCTTCTTCCATTTTCTAGTGATTGCTCCAACAGTGGACCTTTTTTCACCAAGGAGCTTCGTAATTTCTCCGTAGCCCTTTCCAACCTTGTGGAGTTTACAATTTTGTCTGTGGTTTTGTTGGACAGCTCTTTGGTCTAGGCCATGTGACAAGTTTGAGTTTTACTGATATGTGGACAGGTGTCCTTATGCTGCTAACAACCTCACACAGGTGCTTCTGATTCAGGTAATACATGGAGTGGAGGTGGACTTTTAAAGGTGGAGTAGTAGGTCTTTGAGGGTCAGAATTCTATCTGGTAGACAGGTGTTCCAATACTTATTTGCAGCAGTATCAAACAAAAAAGTCATTAAAAAAAATTATCCATTGTGATGTCTAGATCTTTCTTTTTAGATTTTCTCTCTCACAGCGGACATGCACCTACGATGAAAATTTCAGACCCCTCAATTATTTGTAAGGTGGAGAACTTGGCATATAGCAGGGTGTTCAAATATTTATTTTCTTTACTGTATGGGTTACCGAACCTTCTGATACAGGCTGTTCGGTCCCTGAACAATTGTCAGAGTTTGGTCTACATTGAAGGTGGTACGTAGGACTTGTTCCTGGTGAGAGTTGGACTCTGCCGAGGTTGCACGTTGTCACTCATTCTGTTCATAAAATATTTTCACATGATTTCCAAATCATTATATTCTATTTTTATTTGTTTAACACTACATTCCCAGCAGCATGGTGGCACAGCTGTAGAGCTTTGGCCTCACAGTTCTGAGGACCCGGGGTTCGAATGCCAAACCGCCTGTGTGGAGTTGAAATATTCTTCCCGTGCCCGCATGGGTTTTCTTCGGGCACTCCGATTTCCTTCCACATCCTAAAAACATGCATCAATTGGAGACTCTAAATCGCGTGTGATTGTGAGTGTAACTGTTGTCTGTCTTCATGTGCCCTGTGTGATCGGCTGGAGACCAGTTCAGCGTGTACCCCACCTCTTGCCCGATAACACCTTGGATTGGCTCCAGCACTCTCGTGAGGATAAGCGGCTCAGAAAACGGATGGCTGAATGGATGGACAACATTCTAACTTAATTGGATTTGGGGCTGTACATTTAAAACATGAACCAGAACAAAATAAACAATTTTGAACACTTTCTAATGTATGCAAAACTGCATGCATAAAATGATTACCATTCTGTTATATAGTCCACCAAGCCCATAATTTTCGATCTGATTCATGTAGAAAGTCTGTAAAGATGAAAGTGACATCACAATGAAGGCTTTGTGGCATCTGAATTCATTTAAGCTTGAGCGATCAAGCTATCACAACTCCTCTTTTTGCTTAACCCTAACCAGTCAAAAGAGATGCAATGCCTCCTTGGGAAATTGATCTCAGAACCTCCTCACTCAAGTAACTAAAATTTTGTCTGTTCTTCAAGTATCCATTCATGAAAACTTGGGCCTAATGCATCATTGAGAATGCACCTAAAGTGAGAATCGTTTTACCAGACTAATGAGCCCTTGAAAGCACCAATTTTTCAGAATTTCTGCAATTAAGTCATATTACACAGGACCAAGATCAAATTAATTATAAAACTTGGCAGCACGGTGAACCGGCTGTAGAGCGTTGGGGTCACAGTTCTGAGGACCAGGGTTCGAATTCTGGCCCCACCTATGTGGAGTTTGCATGATCTCTCCGTGCCTGCATGGGTTTTGTCTGGGCACTCCAGTTTCCTCTCACATCACAAAAACATGCATAGACTGGAGACTCTAAATTGCCCCTAGGTGTGATTGTGAGTGTGATTGTTGTCTGTCTCCATGTGCCCTGCAATTGGCTGGCAACCAGTTCAGGGTGTGTCCTGCCTCCTGCCCGATGACAGCTGGGATAGGCTCCAGCACTCCGAGACCCTCATGAGGATAAGCGGCTCAGAAAATGAATGGATGTTTGGAAATAAAACTTTCTTTTTTGGTGTCCAAAGAGCTGAGCTATGTCACATAGCAGTGAATGTTATCATGACATTTGAATTTAGTAAGAAACTGAGATGCCAAGCAAGAGAATTCGTCTATTTTTAATCAGCCATTCTAATTAACTATGGTCAGACTAACCCCTCAGTGAATTATAGATGAATGAAAACCACGTGAAGTTTGGATTTTGAGGTAATCCTTAATCTCGTTGAGAGCTCTGTATAAACCCTTCTGTACATACTGATAGTTCTTCACTAGTTTATGACTAACTGCTACTTCTTCAGTAGTTAAATGTTGCTTTGGATAGTGCAGAACAAGCCATTATTGGGTTTTTAGTGACAATATTTATTAAAATAACAGATATGTAAAGGGAAAATTTTAATTTTGGGAATTTTGAAATAATTGATGGGATTTCCTCTTCTTCAATTATTGTGCATTGGGGAATAAAACGGCAAAGCCTAAGCATAATTAGTAATCATAGTAACGTTGCTTGATAGCTTTTACATATATTTTTGGTAGGATGGAAAATAGGTCGCAAAATAGGGTGACATGCAAGAGCGGAGGTAGAAACTAGTTAAAAACTTAAATTAATTAATAAATTAATTAATTTGTGAGCAACACCATAGGGATTGTGTTTATTTTGCCATATCCACTGCCAAACCAACAATAAAAGCTTCTGCAACTTACTGCAATTTGTTTTCTCAAGTTTGAAGTGGGCTGAAATATCCAAATTTGAGTTGTCACAATTTAAGAGTTGCATAAAAAAGATAATGATTTTTGGGAGTATGGAAAATAAAGTCACACGGCTGTTTTTGTTTATTTCCCATAACGAGTAATTTTGATTGGCTCCCAAAAGACCTGCACAAAAATGTGACTACATTGATTGACGCAGAAGTGGAGATGAAACTAAAAAAATAGACCAAAACACAAAAGAATGAATAAATAAAAGTTGTATATTGACGATATATTTAAAATACTCTGCAAAGTACAGTTTCAGGAAAAAATTGCCTGAGTAAATAAGCACTGGCCTCACAGTTCTGAGGTCTCGGCGCCGCCTGTGTGGAGTTTGCATGTTCATGTTCATGGACGTTGTGAGGGAAGACATGAGGGCAGTTGGAGTTCGAGAAGAAGATGGAGGATATAGGCTTAGATGGAAAAGATGACACGCTGTGGCGACCCCTAAAGGGACAAGCAATATATATAATTACACATTTTCTTCACCGCTTATCCTCAGGAGGGTCACGGGGAGTGCTGGAGCCGAGCTGTCAATGGGCTGGAGGCGGGGTAAACCCTGAACTGGTTTTCAGCCTATCGCAGGACACATTGAGACACACAGCCGCACTAACGATCACACGTAGGGGGGAATTTAGAGTGTCCAATTAATGTTGCATGTTTTGGGGATGTGGGAGGAAACCGGAGTGCCTGGAGGAAACCCACGCAGGCACGGGGAGAACATTGCAAACTCCACACAGGAGGGGGCAGGATCGAAGCCGGGTCCTCAGAATTTTTCTGTAATGGCAATCCAACTGGGCCGTAGCGGGCGATGTACGCATGCGCACATTCCTCAGCTGTGCTCTTGTTGACAAGTCTGTTATCGTTGCAATTTTGTCGTTGCTGGGTTAAAATTATAAAGCAGTCCTGGAAATATGCCCACGATGGGAGCCCATGGGTGTAATCATCATAGATTTTCCTGGATGGTAAGTTAATTTATTTACCAATAACTGTTGGTAGCTTCACAGCCCATTTGATCAGTCGAGTCCTCCAGTTGTGTTAGCATGTATCTACCGAGGTAAAGTTGTCAAGCTAACTCATTTTTATTGACTTGCAGGCCTTGTTTTAGTCTAAATGTGTACCCGTGCACGATAACAAATCAAAGTGTCTGAAAAGGGATGCCTCTACCTTTGGTGCACGTGAACTATCCTAGGAAGGTAGCAGGTAGCCATAATTTGGCCACGTCTCAATGATTTCAATACAAAAAAAAAAACGTTTACGTCCTGTAAAAGAGTCATCTTCAGTAATAAATGATAACAACAACAATAATAACGTACTGGTTTGTCCTCCCAGCACTTTATGTGCAGTGTATTCGCACTGTCCTTTATTTGATACCAGGTGAAAGTAGACCCGTAATTAAAATACAGTAGTGAGGAAAAAAAAAACACCTTAAGAACCATGTGTCACAATTTTAACGACCTGTTTTTAGATACATTTCTGAAAAAAATATCTTTTTTTTTTGTCAGAATAAATTCCGAAAATGCAATTGCATATCCCAGCGCAGTACTGTTCTAGTACCAATTCCTAAGTTAGGACAGTTATACGGGTACGTTCTCTGGTATCCAAACCGGTCACACCAGATTCTCCAACGGGTTGGAGCTGTGAAATCATAGCATTGTGGTGTTTACATAATTCACCCGCGGGACCTCGAGTTGGGGTGCGGGGTTCTGCACGGACTGTTTTTGTTGTTGCGCTTCCGGAGGAAAGGTTAACAGAGTTCCCGCCGTTATGCGAGTAGTTTGGTGATGTCGAACAATAAAGCAAGTTCTGTTCCTGTGTCCGACACTCCGCCTCCGACTTCTTTTCTCTGGCGCTACACTGGTGACCCCGACGTCAGTCCCGGCGTTTTCGAGACTGAAACGAACATGGCAACCGCCATCCTCAAATTGCCTGAGTTTTGGGAGACGTCCGCGGCAGCGTGGTTCGCACAGACTGAGGCTCAGTTCGCCCTCCGCGGGATCTCAGATGATTCCACGCGTTACTACCACGTTGTCTCAGCACTCAGGAGCTCAACGGCGGCCAGAGCAGTGAACTTCATCAACTCTCCCCCGGCCCGAGATAAGTATGCTGGGATCAAGGCTCACCTTCTCAAGGTTTTTGAACTTTCACGGCCGGAACGTGCCCGACGTCTGTTGGCTATTAATGGACTGGGGGACAGCAAACCTTCCGAACTCATGGAAATGATGCTAAACCTGCTGGGCACGGAAGAGCCCAATTTCATTTTCATGGAACTGTTTCTCAGGCAAATGCCACCGCATGTTCAGACGGCGCTCGCGAACAGTACTATCACTGAGCCCCGGCCCTGGCCGAGGAGGCCGACCGTTTCTTCCTGGCAACTCAGCGCTTCTCCCCTGAGACGCTGGCCGCGACGCGCGCAGTTACTCACCTTTGGGCGCGGGGGGTGGCATCCAGCAGGGGCCCCTTCGGCACCGACGGCCGTGCTGGCACAGGCTTGTGCTACTTCCATGCCCGTTTCGGTGCGAAAGCGAAGAGGTGCCGCGCCCCTTGCAACTACGACGCGTCGGGAAACGCCAAAGCCCACGCTTCGCAGCGGCCGTGAGCGTGGGCGCGAAGAGCCGGCTGCTGTTCGTCAAGGACAACCTTTCCGGGCGCAAATTCCTTTGTGACACCGGCGCCCAGAGGAGCGTCCTGACGGCCACTGCGGAGGACGCCGCTGGCGGGACTCATGGGCCACCCCTACTGTCCGCTAATGGCTTCCCTATCCGCTCTTATGGCATGAGGACTGTGGACTTGTGTTTCGGGAGTCAGCGCTTCACATGGGACTTTGTCACTGCGGATGTCTCATTCCCTCTCCTCGGCGCTGATTTTTTTTTGTGCCCACGGGCTGCTGGTGGATGTTAAGAGGGGCCGTCTGGTGGATGCACTGACTTTTTCCACGGTCGCCTGCGTCCGCAATGAGGCGACTTATGGTGGTCTCTGCCAGTTCGCTATCGGACGGCACCAAGTACCAACTCCTCCTTGGTGAGTTCCCTGCCTTGACACGGCCCACTTTCTCCTCTGCCACGACTAAACATGGGGTCGAGCACCACATTGAGACCAAGGGCCCCCCGATCCACGCGAGGGCCGACGGCTTGATCCCGAGAAGCTAGCAGTCGCTAAGTCCGAGTTTGCCAACATGGAGCGTCTGGGCATCGTCCGCCGCTCGGATAGCCCGTGGGCCTCGCCACTACACATCGTCCCTAAACCGAGTGGTGGGTGGCGACCGTGTGGTGACTACCGCCGCCTTAACGACGCCACTACGCCCGACCGCTACCCTGTTCCACACATTCAGGACTTCTCAGCCCACCTGGCAGGCAAAATCTTGTTCTCCAAGGTCGACCTGGTGCGCGGGTATCACCAGGTTCCCGTGCACCCCTCAGACGTTCCCAAGACAGCTGTAATCACTCCGTTTGGACTGTTCGAGTTTCTGAGGATGCCGTTTGGTCTTAAAAACGCGGCACAATCTTTCCAGCGTTTAATGGATTCTGTGCTCAGGGACTTGCCATTTGTGTTCGTATATTTGGATGACATCCTCGTCGCCAGCTCCTCGGAGGATGAAAATCTGATGCACCTCCGCGACCTCTTCGCAAGACTTGAGCAGCATGGCCTGATCATCAACCCGGCAAAGTGTGTTTTCGTGGTGCCCTCTATCCAGTTCCTCGGGCACCTCATAGACAAGAACAGCGCCGCCCCCCTTCCGGCAAAGGTGGAGGCCGTCTCCGCTTTTCCCCGACCTCGCTCGGCTCGGGGCCTCCGGGAGTTCCTGGGGATGGTGACTTTCTACCACCGGTTCATCCGCCGGGCGGCCCACATCATGCGCCCGCTCTATGAGGCTCTTAAAGACAAGGCCCCCAACCGGGACGTTGAATGGACGGCCGAGAGGATGGAAGCCTTCGAGGCTACGAAGGCCGCACTGAGTCGTGCCGCTATGCTGGCTCACCCGACCCACGGGGCCCCTGTCGCTCTCACTACCAATGCATCGGACTACGCTGTTGGAGCCGTATTCGAACAGTGGGTCGGCGGCGCCTGGCAACCGCTTGCTTTTTCAGCCGTCAGCTGGTCCCCAGGGAGCGCAAATACAGCACGTTCGATAGAGAGCTCCTCGGCCTCTGGCTGGCGATCCGCCACTTCCGCTCCCTATTGGAAGGCCGTGAGTTCACGGCATATGTGGACCATAAACCCCTCACTTTCGCCATGTCCAAGGTGGCCGAGCCGTGGTCCGCCCGCCAGCAACGCCAACTGTCGTTCATGTCTGAGTACACTACGGACATCCAACACATCGCCGGCAAATCCAATGTGGTCGCGGACTGCCTCTCCAGGGCGATCGTCGGCACTGTGCATCTGGGTCTCGACTACTCCCGCATGAGCGCAGACCAGGCCTCGGACCACGGGGTGCAGGCCCTCAAGACTTCTGACACGGGTTTGCGCCTGGAGGAAGTCGCGGTTGGTGACTCGGGCGTCAGGTTGCTGTGCGACCTCTCGGCTGACCAGCCTCGGCCGCTGGTCCCTGCAAACTGGCGAAGAGCTGTTTTCAAGGCGGTCCACAACCTCTCCCACCCCGGAAGGAAACCGTCCGTGAGGCTGGTGGCCCAGAAGTTCGTGTGGCGCGGTCTCAAGAAAGATGTGCAGGCCTGGGTCGACTCGTGCGTGGCCTGTCAGCGGGCTAAGGTGCATCGCCACACAAAAGCCCCCTTGGAGCCCTTTGCTGTCCCCGAGAGGAGGACACGTCAACGTTGACTTGGTAGGTCCACTTCCTCCCTCGCACGGATTCACCTACTTGCTCACCATGGTGGACAGGACGACCTGCTGGCCCAAAGCCGTTCCCCTCTCCTCGACAACGTCGTCAGACATGGCCCGGGCGTTCATCGGCACGTGGGTTGCACGCTTCGGGACACCGTGCGACCTTTCTTCAGATCGTGGCCCTCAGTTTACCTCTGAACTCTGGAACGCAGTCGCTGAGAGTTTGGGGGTCAAGCTGCACCGCACTACCGCCTATCACCCCCAGGCGAACGGTCTTTGCGAGCGGTTCCACCGCTCCATGAAAGCAGCCCTGCGTGCCGGCTTGACGGACGGCAACTGGTTGGATAAGCTCCCGTGGGTCATGCTCGGCCTCAGGTGCACCCCCAAGGAGGACCTGTTGTCCTCATCCGCCGAACTCGTCTACGGCCAGCCACTGCGGGTCCCCGGCGAATTCATCCCGGACGCCACAGCGCCCTGGTCCGCAGCCAGGCAACGGTCCTCCCTGCTGGAGGCCGCAAAAGGGTTTGCGCCGGTTCCCACGTCGCAACATGGCACCCCGGCTGCCCCGTCACCTGCGCTCTGCGGATTTTGTGTTTGTTCGTCATGACTCCCACCGTGGACCTCTCCGCCCCCCATATGACGGGCCGTTCAGGGTCCTGGAGCACGGGGATAAGAGCCTGCTCGTGGACATTGGCGGCAGACCCGAGACTGTTTCCGTGGACAGGGTCAAACCCGCGCACCTGGACATTGCCCAGCCTTTGGGGTTGGCCCTCCCCCCGCGCCGGGGTCGTCCCCCTTTGCCCTGTGCCCCTGCGCCCGCCGGGGTACCCTTGACCCCGCCTGAGCCCTTGTCCCGTGACTCAATGGACAGTGCGGCCCCGCCCCCATCGGCCCCTACAGTGCACACTCGCCGGGGTCGGGTCATCATCCCTCCACGGCACAAGGATTTTGACTACGGGTGAATTCTGGGGGGGCTTGTGTGGTGTTTACATAATTCACCCGCGGGACCTCGAGTTGGGGTGCGGGGTTCCGCACGGACTGTTTTTGTTGTTGCGCTTCCGGAGGAAAGGTTAACAGAGTTCCCGCCGTTATGCGAGTAGTTTGGTGATGTCGAACAATAAAGCAAGTTCTGTTCCTGTGTCCGACACTCCGCCTCCGACTTCTTTTCTCCGGCGCTACAGCATACTTGATTTACAACTTGGTGCTTTTCCCTTTGTTTTAATGCAAATAAATACTTTTAATGCAAAGAAATACAATTACACTGTGAAAATTGTTTCACTTAATCAACCTTTCGTACATTTTACAAAACACTTACGTCAACTGATTTCTTTATCTCGTTGGTGGAACGATGACATGGAACTCAGACCAAGACCAAGCACTCTGACAGGTTGCTGCAGATTTTGATCCAGAATGTCTTGATAGTCTCTTAGATTTGTGCAATTTGCTTCAGTTAGTTACTCAAAATATAACCGCGAACCTGACCAATCTATGTGTACGCTTTGTGCATGCATCCATAAAGAATACATACACTTAACAGAGAAACGAACAACACTTTTTTGGGGCTCCTTATGAGCCGAACACAAATATCTATAGACTTTTAGTTTAAACAATAAAGGCCTAGTTATCTTTTTTCTTCAAGACGACCAAAGCGGCGGGACGGTGGATCAGCTGGTAAAGCATTGGCCTCACAGTTCTGAGGTCCTGGGTTCAATCCTGCCTGTGTGGAGTTTGCATGTTCTCCATGTGCCTGCGTGGGTTTCCTCCAGGCACTCCGATTTCCTCCCACATCCCAAAAACATGCAACATTAATTGAACACTAAATTGCCCCTAGGTGTGATTGTTAGTGCGGCTGTGTGTCTCAATGTGCCCTGCGATAGGCTGAAAACCAGTTCAGGGTGTACCCCGCCTCCAGCCCGTTGACAGCTGGGATAGGCTCCAGCACTCCCCACGACCCTCGTGAGGATAAGCGGTGAAGAAAATGGATGGATGGATGGATGGATGGATGAACTACCAAAGCATCATGTATCAAAATGCACTGCAAAGTGTTAAAATGCTTGGTGTCAACTGCAAGAGGACAATGTCGTAAAACAAATACTGAAGAATGGGGAAGCAACAAAAATCAGACTACTGTATTCTGAAAAGTCCTTATCTCAATCCTATTGAACACCTGCAGAAGCCTCCCTTCAGACCTTAGAGAGCTGCAGCAGTTGACCAAAATACCAATCTCAAGGTTCTGAAGTGTCATTGAAAGTCAAAGGACTCTTTTGACTGCAGACTAAATGTTGTGGCAAAAATAAAAATAATGGATGCCATCTCGTTTGTCAAGGCTATTATAAGATAACTTAAAAACCAAATTCTTTTGGACCGATAAAGTAATAGTAAAGCAATTCTTTATTCTCATGAGTTGTTTTCAGGACATTTTTATTTATCAATGTAATCAGTCTTACAAGTGACCCTATATATTTTTTTAATTTTTGTACTAGTTTGTTGTAATAGTCATTTCCGACATAGCGATAATTACATGCTAAACCCCAAAGCAAATTACCACTGACAGATTTTGATTAGTTTCATATGTTTCTGTTTGCTGTATTTTTAGGTGTGAACCATGCTGAAGTGGTTTTCCAATGAGGAGGGAGAGTCTGTCTCAGGAGTAAGTACAGAATATATGCATAACCTGTCATGATGACAGTGGTCACATCGTTGCGTCAGGTGACTTGAATTTGTGCCCAGTGCGAAACTCAGCAATGTTCAAAACACAATTTTTAAAAGTTTTAATTAGGAACACAAACAAATTCAATCACCAGGTGGTGAAATTCAACAGAAAATCATTGAGTCTCTTGACAAAATTTTAGAACATATAATGAAGACCAAATGAAGACCATTGTTTGATGTTTTCACTTTTGTGAAGTGTCTAATGGGCCTGATGTATTGCTTGACTTAATTTTCAAAAATGCAAAATTGTTTTTTTTTTTTTTTTTTTTTTTTTTATTAGTGCAGTACATCGACATTTATGAATACATGTATATAATTTAGTAAACAGAGTAATGAACTCATTCATTCATCTTACGTTCCGTTTGTCCTCACTGTAGTCGCGGGCATGATTGAGCCTATCCGAGTTAGCCAGCCAATCGCACTCACAATCACACCTAAGGACAATTTAGACTCGCCAATTAATGCATGTTTGTTGGGATGTGGGAGGAAACCGGAATGCCTGGAGAAAACCCATGTAGGCATGGGGAGAACATGAAAACTCCACACAGGCGGGGCTGGGATTTGAACGTCGTTCTTCAGAACTTTGAGGCCAATGCTCTAACGCTTGCTCCACTGTAGTGCCAATTTGAGATATATTTCCTAGAAAATTAATAGTGCTCAAACAAACCTTCAATGCAGGGTGCTACACAAAAGTTTGCACTGGTTTGGTTTCACCCATTTTATAGTGTGTTTGTGTGGGGGTGTGTGTCACTACTTTACTATACTACACTATACTATACAGTATTGTCAAGTCTGTACAAAGTTGCTGATTTAATGTGATTTCAACTACTCTAACATTGTATGGTGTAGATTACCAAGTTGTGGTTATGGTTAAGCTAATGAAAAATTCCCGCCGACCCTAACCTTTTTACACCACGTAATAAATCTGTCAGGGGTGTGGTTCTCCACAGCCCTGTGTGCAGTGAACTAGCCCTTGCCAGGAATAGCAGCACCTACACCTCGTTGTGCCCTGATTACATTGTGTATTTAAGCCTTGTTTTTCATGCCACTTGTTTCCAGATCATTATGTGTATATGCATGTGGACACAAGCGTCAACTCGTGTAACTGCCTTGTCCCATGTCATGGCGTTACTGAGCCAGATCAAGTCAAGTTACGTTTTCAAGTTTTGCCATGTCCGATTTTGATATTCTTTCAAGTTTTTTGTAACCAAGCCTTTTGCCATAACACAAAGATCATATGGAGGGAAAAAAAATAAAATTTATCTTCAAGGGACCCATGACCAGTGTCAATCACAAGATTCGCAACACTGGTTTGAAATGTGACATTGTATAAAGTTGACTTTAGCTTTTCAGCATTTGACTTGTATTAAACATTAAAGAATAAAATACAATACTGCTTTTCCATCACTTTATTGAGAGATTTTAATAGTAGAATGTTGTTGTGTAATAAATAATACACACTTCCAGGTTGAGAGACAGATTCATGGTTACATGCGTGTCGAATGTCGAGTTACAATTGGACAATGCAAAAATATTTTGTAAAAATAAAGCCTACCTACCTACCCTAGTTCTGAAATCGGAACCACAGTTTTTTCTGGCCCAAGTGATACTCTTGCCTCTTGGCAGTTGCTGAAAATAACTAAAAAGCTGCTTTTTTATCTAGGCTTTACATGATCAGGATTTTTGGGGCAGATTACCCATCAGCATGTTTAACGATAATGGATCCGATCACAAGTTAGAGCAATTACTTTATTTAAAAGACCTGTACATTTACTGTTGACACTGGAGTACTTAATTGCTCAAAATATATATAATAACAATAAATAGTATATCTTTGTTCATCTATTTATGCTAGTGAGGCATAGTGACAGACAGAACAACTGAATGGTCTTCTACTAAATGGCAGTGAGTCGACTTATTTTTTTCCTTTCGGCTTGTCCCGTTAGGGGTCACATCGCGTCATCTTTTGCCATTTAAGACCATCTCCTACATCATCCTCTCCAACACCTACTTCCCTCATGTCTTCCCTCACAACATCCATCAACCTTCTCTTTGGTCTGGTCTCTCTAGCCTAGTCTCCAAAGCATCCAACATTGGCTGTCCCTCTAATGAGCTAATTTCTCATCCTATCCAACCTGCTCACTCCTAGAGAGAACCTCAACATCCTCATTTCTGCCACCTCAAGCTCTGCTTCCTGTTGTCTCTTCAGTGCCACCGTCTCTTATCTGTACATCCTGGCTGCCCTTACCACTGTTTTGTAAACTTTGCCCTTCATCCGAGCAGAGACTCTTTTGTTCCATAACACAGAAGACACTCTCCGCCAGCTGTTCCAACCTGCTTGGACTCATTTCTTCACTTCCTTACCACACTCACCATAGCTCAGGATTGTTTACCCCAAGCATTTGAAGTCGTCCACCCTCCCTGTCTCTTCTCCCTGGAGCCTCACTCGTTCCCCTCCACCTCTCTCATTCACACACGTATTCTCTTTTACTTCGGCTAATCTTCATTCCTCTCCTTTCCAGTGGATGCCTCAATCTTTCTAATTGTTCCTCCACCTGCTTTCTCCCTGCTTTCAGTGCAGATCACAGTGTCTTCTGCAGATATCCTGGTAAGGATTCCAGTGTAATGTCATGCCTCAGTCTATCCATTACCACAGCAAACAGAAAGGGGCCCCAGAGCTGATCCCTGATGCAGTAACACCTCCACCTTAAATTCTTCTGTCACACCTACAGCACACCTCACAAGTGTTTTGCTGCATACTTCTCTGCCACACCAGACTTCTGCATGCAGTACCACAGTTCCTCTCTTGGTACTCTGTCATAGGCTTTCTCCACAAAGACACAATGTAGCTCCTTCGGACCTTCTATGTACTTTTCCACTCGCATCCTCAAGGCAAAAAATGCATCTATGGTACTCTTTCTAGGCATGAAACCATACTGTTGTTCGCAGATACTTACTTCTGTCCTGATTCTAGCCTCTACTACTCTTTTCCCAAAACTCAATTCCTCTATAGTTCTCATAGCTCTGCAAATCTCCTTTGTTCTGGGTGTTAGCACACCTTTCCTCCATTCTTCAGGCATCTTCTTGCCCGCTAGTATTCTGCTGAACAAGTTGGTCAAAAACTCCTCAGCCAACTCTCCAAATCGCTTCCATACTTCAACAGATATGTCATCAGGAACAATGCCTTTCCAATTTTCATCCTCTTTAGTGGCTTTCTAACTTCTTCTTCCCCCCTCATTGCTGCTTCCTGGTCCATCGCAAATGCCTCTTCTACTCTTCCTTCTTTCTCATTTTCTTCATTCATCAACTTCTATTGGAATTATTCTTTCCATCTATTTAGCACACTATTGCTACCAGTCAACACATTTCCATCTCAATCATTAATCATCCTGACCTGTTGCACATCCTTCCCATCTCTATCCCTCTGTATGGCCAACTTATAGACATGCTTTTCTCCTTCTTTCGTGTCCAACCTGGTGTACATGTTGTCATATGCCAAGTTATCTGAGAATAAAGTTGAATCCTAACCTGTCTTCCATTGCATAGAAATGCAGAAGTACCATCATACTTGTTTCTTCCCAGAGATTTTCCTCTTTGTATCTCTGCGGTCTATGAATTTGAAGCTGGAAAGCATTGATCTAGGGAGTTTCAGTTTCATGGTGACCGGGTTTATCACCTTCATGATTGGCAACAGTCCGACGAACCTGCAAGCAAGCTTGTGTGATTTCACCCTGAGTGGAAGGCCCTTCGCCGATAGCCAGACACGCTTGGCCCCCTCTTCCGGTCCACTGCGGCCTTATAGGAGCGTCCCTTGCGCAGTAGCATCTTATGGGCTCGCACCCAGGTCCGTCTACAGCGTCTCACCACAGCCAAACCTGATGGCACCGACAAGCCGGAGTCTATTGAAGGGAATAGAGAGTGTGGATAGCTGTGCACAACATGTAAGGGAGACATCCCGGTGGAAGCGGAGGGAAGGGAGTTATATGATTACTCGACCAAACTTAACTGTTGACTCCACGAACATGGATCATGCGAAGCCAGGCATCCGAGCCTAATCTCCAGGTCCTGGTTTATCCGTTCCGTCTGGCCGTTGGATTCTGGATGATGGGCCGAGGAAAGGATCACGGTGGCTCCTATAAGGGACCAAAATTCTCTCCAGAATCGAGAGACAAATTGGGGGCCTCTGTCTGATACCACGTTGGAGGAGAGACCATCTAGTCTGAATATGTTGCTCATCATGAGGTTGGCTGTCTGCTTTGCGGAGGAAAGTTTCGGTAGCGCGATAAAGTGAGCCATTTTGGAAAAATGGTCTACTACCGTGAGGACTGCGGTGTGACCCCTTGACGCCGATAGTTCCATCATAAAGTCTAATGAGATGTGCAACTACGAGTGTCATGGAACAGATAGTGGGTGCAACTCCCCGGCGGGACGCTGTCGGAGGTCTTGTGTGCAGTGTACGTTGGGCAGGCATTGACGTACTCTCTGATGTCTTTCTTGCTATTCGGCGACCAAAATCGTTGTTATTTTACTGATTGTAGTCGTGGCTGTGTCCTTGTGGCATACGGTGCCGTTTGTGTGAGCACAGCCTATTTCGCGGGCCCTAATAGAGGAATGACAAACAATTTGCCTTCGGGGCATCCGTTTGGGGTCTGAGCATCTGTAAGCGTGTCCTTTACTGCTGTTTCTATCTCCCAGCAAAAGGACAATACAAAGCACGCGTCGGAGAGGATAGGCCCCGATGCTGATTAAATTTTTTCGCTATCGTGGAGCCGTGACGGCGCATCGGGTTATCAGTTTTTCGATCCCGGCCGACAGGAAACCACGAAGTGAACCACGTGAAGAGAGCCCACCTGGCTTGCCTGGCATTTAGTCTTGTGGCGGATTTCAAGTATTCAAGATTTTTGTGGTCAGTATAAACCATGAAAGGAACCTGAGCCCCCTCCAACCAGTGTCTCCATTCTGTCAATACCGTTTTAACTGCTAAGAGCTCCAGTTTGCAATACCGTAATTACGTTCAGCGGCTGTCAATTTTTTTGGTAGGAAGGCGCAGGGGTGTATCCTCCCGTCGTTCTGACTTTTCTGTGATAGAACTGCCCCTTCCTGGATTTGACGCATCCACCTCTACAATTGCCGGTCGGGATTTGCCAGGATGAGGAAGGGAGAGGAGGCAAAGTTGGCCTTAAGTTTACGGAAGGCTGCCTGGCAACTTGGGTTGCAACTGAACACGTTGTGAGCCACCGTGAGTGTGTGTAACGGGGCTGCGACCACGCTAAAATTCTAGATGAATTTTCTATAAAAATTTGCGAATCCAATAAATCTCTGAACCTCCTTACGAGAGCTGGGTTTGGGCCAGAGGAGGATGGCCTCCACCTTGCGGGGGTCCATGTGGACTTTGCCCTCCGCCAGAATGAATCCCAAAAACAACACTGAGGTTTGGTGGAACTCTCATTTCTCTTCTTTTACATACAATTTGTGACACAGCAACTGTTGCAAAAGCGCTTGGACGTGCTTGACATGAGTTGCTTCGTCTGGTGAGAAAATCAGAATGTCGTCAAATATACAAAGACATGCCGGTTAAGCATTTCCCAAAGCCTATCGTTGATAAGTTTCTGGAAAAATCAGAATGTCGTCCATATATACAAAGACATGCTGGTTAAGCATTTCCCGAAGCATATCGTTGATAAGTTTCTGGAAAACGGCTGGCGCGTTAGTGAGCCCAAATGGCATCACTAAATATTCGTAATGGCCAGTGGGAATATTCAAGGCGGTTTTCCACTCGTTCCCCTCCAGTATAGCACCTGGTGGTAGGCACATCGCAAGTCCAATTTTATAAAAATTTTGGCCCCCTTCAGGAGCTCTAAGGCTCTGGAAATGAGTGGAAGAAGGTACCTGTTTTTGACAGTAACACTGTTCAGTCCTTGGTAATCAATGCAAGGTCTTAGGGTCTTGTCGTTTTTCTTCACAAAGAAGAAGCTGGCTCCAACTGGTGAGGATGAGGGTCGAATAAGTCCCGCCGCCAGCGACTCTTCCCCATATTCCCTCATGGCCTGGTGTTCTGGACCTGAAAGAGAATAGAGTCTCCGTCGAAGGGGTGAGGTGCCAGGTTTCAAGTCTATAGTTCGCGGGGTGTCTGAAGCGACATCTGTGCCCTCCCTCCTACGGGATGAAAGGCAAGTGACGTGACAGTTCGGCCCCCAAGACTTAATTTGTCTGGTCAACCAGTCGATGTGCGGGTTATGCAGCCTTAGCCGTGGGCTTCCCAGGATAATGTCACTGCTCTGGGTATCGAACGCATGAAAGCTTAGACGTTCTGTATGCGAATCTGAAAATGTCATGTTGAGCGTCTGGGTACGGTGGGTTATTTTGCATAAGACCGTGCCATTAGCAGAATATGTGTTACAGAGGCATTGTGTTTTGAAAGTCTCTAGGCCCATACTGTGAATGAATCGAGGATTTAGGAGGTTGGTGTCTGACCTGGAATCGATGAAGGCTGTAGCCGTGTGAAACCGTCCGCCTGAACTTAATGTCACGCGAAGGAGGGCTCGAGCCGAATAGAGGCATGGTTAAAGGTCAAGTGTCATCCCTATAAACATTCCAAAATAGATATTGTATTGAAAAATACATATAACATTATTCACTTCAATGTCTATACGAAAAAATAAATGTGAGCGGAGAGTGTGTCATCCATCCTCAAAGTTGCAGAAGTGTCATTCTACGAGATCCAAGTGGTCGCCATATTGGCTGCATCCTCAGTCCGTGACCTCACCCGGACATTCGCCAATGAAAACACGCGGTGGACCCTACAATGGGAGACAAACACGCCCCTTCTGACACGGAAGCTCTTTTCGAAGAAGAGAACATCACACAACCGAGTGAAGTTACCGCGGCAACATTACCCTATTGTTTCGAGCCATATTCAGATATGCTTCACGGCCAAACCGCCTCCTCGTCCGATCCACGTCCGGGGCAGAGATGAGGCATCGTGGCTCATCACAGCCGGCCGGTGTGGCTCATTTTTGGCGCTGAGGTGGCTTATCATGGAGCCGAGCCGTGCTGCTTTAAGGGGTTGTTCATAGCCGTCGCAGTACGTGATGAACAACACCGTTGAGCCGGTGTGCTTTATGGCATTGTCGTCACACGTGGCTGAGTGCTGCATTGTCGGCAGCATTGTTCAGAGCCGTCGCTGTCCGCGAGCCCGACCCGCAGCCCGACACCGTCCGACGCGCACATCGAAGTCACATTTAGCATGCCTGTCATACGTATGCGGATCTTTTGTTACTTTATGAGAGACCGATTACATGGTCCGCCCCAAACTATTGTTTTTTTTTTTTTAGTAGCTGTATACACACCTACGTGTCATTTGGAACCCATGAAGCTCTCGTCCTCTGCACCCGTGCAATCCATTTTTCACGACGAACCGGGTCTCTTGCAAACTTATGAGGGGTAGATCCATACTCCCGAGCATTCAAGCAATCTCCAGCAATGCAACGAGCCGGCATTTTGGCTAACACAAAGGAACAACAAGCTTCCTTCCCGGAGGTAAAACTTAATAGAAACAAACAAGTCCACTTGAGGGAGGTCCTGTCCTGTATGTCACTTCCTGCTTCTTCTCGAAAACAAATCCCTCGAGAGGATTTTCATGGCAGGAGTTACAAAAAGCTGTATACGTTTAAATCATGTTTTGGGGTGAAAAAATGCACGGGCCCATGTCAGACAGGTTTCTTGGCTGTCGCTGAGAAACACAGAGTTTCAGATCGCTCCAAAGATTTTCAATTTGGTTTAGGTCTGGAGACTGGATAGGCCACGCCAGAACCTTGATATGGTTCTTACGGAGCCACTTCTTGGTTTTCCTGGCTGTGTGCTTTGGGTCATTGTGATGTTGAAAGACCCAGCCACGACCCATCTTCAATGCTCTGACTGAGGGAAAGAGGTTGTTCCCCAAAATCTCACAATACATGGCCGCGGACATCCTCTCGTTAATACAGTGCAGTCGTCCTGTCTCGTGTGCAGAAAAACACCTCCAAAGCATGATGCTACCAATCTCATGCGTCAGATGTGTTCTTGGGATGGAATTCATCATTCTTCCTCTAAACATGGTTAGTGGAATTATGACCAGAAGTTTCATTTTGGTCTCATCTGACCACAAAACGTTCTCCCATGACTCCTTTGTATCATCCAAATGGTCATTGGCAAACGTAAGACGGGCCTTGACATGTCCTGGTTTAAGCAGGGGAACCTTCCGTGCCACCCATGAGTTCAAACCATGACGTCTTTGTGTATTACCAACAGTCATCTTGGAAACTGTGGTCCCAGCTCTTTTCAGGTCATTGACCAAGTCCTGTCGTGTAGTCCTGGGCTGATTCCTCAGCTTTCAAAGGATCATTGAGACCCCACGAGGTGATATCTTGCATGGGGCTCCACTCCGATTGAGATTGACTGTCATGTTTAACTTCTTCCATTTTCTAATGATTGCTCCAACAGTGGACCTTTTTTTTCACCAAGCTGCTTGGCAATTTCTTCAAAGCCCTTTCCAGCCATGTGGAGTTGTACAATTTTGTCTCTGGTGTCTTTGGACAGCTCTTTGGTCTTGGCCATGTTACAAGTTTGAGTCCTACTGATTGCATGGGGTGGACAGGTGTCTTTATGCAGCTAACGACTAAACAGGTGCATCTGATTCAGGATAATACATGGAGTGAAGGTGGACTTTTAAAGGCGGACTAACAGGTCTTTTAGGATCAGAATTCTAGCTGATAGACAGATGTTCAAATACTTATTTACAGCTGTATCACACAAAATCGTTAAAAAAATCATACATTGTGATTTCTGGATTTTTCTTTTTAAATTATCTCTCTCACAGTGGACATGCACCTACGATGAAAATTTCAGACCGCTCCATGATTTCTAAGTGGGAGAACTTGCAATATAGCAGGGTGTTCAAATACTTATTTTGTTCCCCGTATAAGGTTTTATAATTAAAGATTTAACTAAATATCACTTTTTGGCACAAATACGCAAAGTACAAATACTGTTTACATATTTTAAATATTCTGGTAATTACAAAAACATACACCCTCCACTAGCGGTTTTTCACTTTTCGCAGGTTGTTGTGGTATCAATTAACTGTAAAAAATGAGGGATTACTGTATCAGTCACTCACATTTGAAAAATGTATGGGTGTGGTCAGTCATGCTCGCAGATAAAGTTGCGGGTGTGATTAGGGATGGAACCTCGAGACTATACTATACTGGATGTTATATTAATCCAGTAAATTATTTGAAGGTCTTGAGATATAATAGATAGATAAAAATAAAAAAATACATAACTCAAATAGAAAACAAAAATTTCAAACTCAGAAATGATAATTTCCAATTTCAACTGATATTAGTAGAACATGATCTAAAACAATATTTAAAGTTTTTCATCAATAAAAATTCTTGATCTGACAAACTTTATCTGAAGAAAAGTTAAATGCACTGGCCTGTCAACGAATAAACATGAACGGGAAAGTTTAGTTTGAGTACAGAGGCTCGTTCAATGTGAGTGACTGCTGTATAGTACGTACTGTAAGATGATCTGTTTTTTTTTGTTTTGTTTTGTTTTTCTTCATTGGTCCATTTTACTTCTAGGATGTAGCCTTGTATCAATGCACCTTCACGTAATATAGTATGTATTGTGAGTCGATCTGTCTTTTTTTGTGGCGGGTAGAAAAACAAACTTGATACACTGAAGCCATGATAGGTGAAGCGTGAAGTAAAGAGGGATTGCTGGATCATGCTCTCAACTGAATAATCTCACTTTTCCCGTTTCCTGTCCTGAACCTTCGCCTTGATTCCTCCACTCCACTGCATGAGGCTTACGACTCTCAAGCCTCACACATGAGCGCATGTCATTGGTTACATGAATTATAACTTATTGCCTTGAAAATATTGACCTGTTCAATGAGACCTCTCTGAAAAACTAATCATAGGGTGTACAGCTCATTTAAGATAAAAATGGCAGAAATCAGAAATATTTGGTTACAAAAGAAATGTATATACCTATATTTGTATGCACCTGTTAGATAAATCATCCAACACATTTGCAGTAAGACCATTTTAATTTATATCTCTTTTCTTCTAACCACTCTTTAATAAAATTTGCAAACATTTTTTGTTCATACTTAACAGCCACCTGATTCTTGAGATCCCTCAATGGTCCACCTTTTTCAACCTAAAACAATGCAAATGAGGACAAACACTCACAAGTGTCCCTTACTCCAGGCCCCAGGCTCTCCCCAAGGAAGCAGTCAAAGTGGAGAAGATGACATTGCAGAACTGACAGAGCGACTGGTCCAAACTGAGCATTTGGTCACTCAGCTGAAAGAGCTGATTCGGGAGAAGGATGCAGCACTTGGCACGAAGGATGAACAGCTCAAGGTGTCAAATTTATGTTTCCATATACCTTTACTTTATATATGTCCATCATATTTTTATCACATGTATCCTCATTAGTAATTACTCAAGTCCATGTAGGTTTGTGGTGCTCATAAAAACTTGAATGTCTTTCATTCATTCATTCATTCATTCACATCTACTGCTTATCTGTGGTTGGGTCTCAGGGACAGAGCTTCTAAAAGGGATGCCAAGACTTCTTTTTCCCCAGCCACTTCATCCAGCTCTTCCGGAGGGATCCCCAGGCATTCCCAGGCCAGTCTTGAGACTTCATCTCTCCAGGGTGTCCTGGGTTTTCCCTGGACCCTCCTCCCGTTGGGACATTCCCGGAACACTTCACCAGGGAGGTGTCTGGGAGGCATCAGAATGAAATGCCCCAGCCACCTCACCTGGTTACTCTCAATCTGAAGGAGCAGCGACTTGAATTTGAGCCTGTCCTGGATTACCGAGCTTCTCACCCTATCGCTAAGGGAGAGTCTGGACACCCTGCGGAGGAAACTCATTTCAGCTGCTTGTATCCGTGATCTTATTCTTTTGGTCATGAACCACAGCTTGCGACCACAGGTGATGGTAGTAACATAGATCGACCGCTAAATTGAGCGCTTCGCCTTTCAACTGAGCTCCTTCTTTACTATAATGGACCGATACAAAGTCCGATTAGTTGCAGACGCCGCCCCATTCTTCCCTCACTCGTGAACCAGACCCCAAGATACTTGAACTTATCTGTTACTCGACCACACAGCCCATATCAGGTGGTTTAATACCTCATACTCCAGAAGGACCCTCCACTGGACTTCCCAAGGGACACGGCCAAACACCATCTCCAATCCATTAAACACATACACATTGTTGAGGGTGTAGAGTTGATGCTGGCCGTGGAACAGTTTCCACAACCAGGATGAAAATCACATTTCTCGTCCTGAATCTGAGATTTGACAACCCGACGGACCCTACTCTCCACTACGCCTAAATAGATCTTACCAAGGATGCTGAGGAGTGTGATCCCCCTGTAGTTGGAACACACCCTCCTATCCCCCTTTTTAAAGAGGGGAACCACCACCATAGTCTGCCAATTCAGAGGCACTGTCCCCAATGTCCTCACGATGTAGCAGAGGTGTGTCAACCAGGACAGCCCCACAACATCCAGAGCCTTTAGGAACTCTGGGCGAATCTCCTCCATCCCTGGGGCCTTGCTACCGAGGAGCTTTTTAACTACCTCTGCGAACTTGGCCCCATAGATTTGAGACTCCTCCTCACACAACCCAGACTCTGGTTCCTCATGGGCAGAAGTGTTGGTGGAATTAAGGTCTTCAAGTATTCTTCCCACCAACTCACAATGTACGTCCTCACGATACACAGTGTTGACTATGCGCTGCTTCCTCCTCTTGAGATGCTGGGTGGTGGACCAGAATTTCCTTGAGGTTTTTCTCATTGGCATCACTGAGCTCCTCCCATCCCTGACTTTTTGCTTCAACAACAACCAAAGCTGCATTCAGCTTTGCCAGCCGGTGTGATGGTCTGTGCGCTCCCCCGTGCTGAAAAGTCCCCTTGTGATTAATAAGCATACGTTACTATCAGGGGAACTCTGGGTACGTAATAGACTGGGAAATCCCCGACTCTCATCGTTCCTTCTTCTCCATAGACCGAGCGAAAATAAGCTATATCCTAACCGTAACCCTAACCTAACATGAAAACAAAAGTATACACATATCTGTACGTCCACTATGTTCGTCTTTCTGAGACGTCCATAGCGAACATGAACACTTGGAGACAAGTTGTCGAATGGCACATGTTGAAGCATGGATGCGGATGTTTCAGACTGGCCGGAAGTTTACAAAATATATACGCATGCGCATTGATCACAAGAAGAGTTTTCAGCCCCGGGAGTGCTCAGACCATCACACCGGTAGCCATCAGGTGCTTCATGAGTCCCACAGGCCAAAAATCCCCAACAGGACTCATTCTTCATCTTGATGGCATCCCTCAGTATTGGTATCCACCAATGAGTTTGGTGACAGACGTCATGACGGGCACCGACTACCTTACAATCACAGCTCCGGTCAGTCGCCTTGGCACTAGAGGTACGAAACATGGTCCACTCAGACTCAAATGTCCCCTGCCTCCCTCAGAAAATGAGCAAAATTCTGTAGGAAGTGGGAGGAGGACTGTTTTTTTATGCTACATTATATTTCACTTCTCTCACATAGTACTTCTCATGTAGCCAGAGGTACCACAAATATGGAGCAATGAAACCTAATGTATGAAACTGTAAATTCAATTTGCAACATCACTGCCCTTTCGGAGTGGTTTTAAATTCATTTTTGCTCAATTTTACCACTTCCATTTTTTTCATAAAATGTGAACGTAATGTACAACTACAAAATTAGATTAGTTAACATTATTTGAACAGATTGTGGTGAGCAGTTGTGCAATAGTGCAACATAAGGAAATGCAACTGGCAGTGATTGGTGAGTTGGGCTGCGACATGTTTCTTGTTATTGTCACACCTATGTTGATTATATCATAAAATGCACAACAATAAACCACCCCCCCTCCATGAGCTGTCACCTTATAGTGGGGAAGCTAAGTTGTCTGGTAGTTTCACACCCCTGTAAGATCTCAGATGGTAAAAAAAAGTCCCAAGATGAGGGACCAGACAAAGCACAGTTCCTTAAACCCCTATGATGTGTAAAACTAATGGATTGATGTTCCCGTTGTCATCAGGGACCCCTCTGGAGCCAGGCCTGGAGGAGGGGCTCAATGTCAAGCGCCTGGTGGCTTTTCCTGTACCCATGGGGCTCGGCCTGGCACAGCCTGAAAGAGTAACATGAGTCCTTCTTACCATGAGCTCACAACCTGTAGGAGTGGCCATAGGGGTCGTGTGCAGTATGTGCTGGGCGGTGGCCGGAAGCACGGACCTTGGCAAACCTATCCCCTGTTACACAAGCTGGCTCTAGGGACGTGGAATGTCACCTCTGTAGGAGGGAAGGAGTACGAGCTCCTGTGTGAGGTCGACTAGATATAGTCGGGCTTGACTCCACACATGGCATGGGCTCTATATGTAGCATCAGCTGTTAAACGCTTTGGTGTGGAAACATGGATGCCACAGTCTTGTTGCTTTCGCAAAACTGTTGTGGTTGTAACTGTCTAGCTCTTATAAAGATGAGCACGTTCACAAAGTAGATCACAGTTCTGTGAGAAATGCTCCTGTTTCTGACTCGGTTATACGCTTTGCTATAAATCATTTTCAACTAAAATTAAAGTGAGATGTCAGGATAATACAAAATAGCTTGTCTCCTCTTGCTAAGAGCTCTCTTTTTTTCAAGTATTTCATAGTTATTGTCACATCTCACATTTATATATGAATAAAGGCTGAGGTGTTGCAGCTAATAGTTGAAAGCAAAGGAAACCTGTACATTGCTGTATTGCATGCTGTCTTTGTTTCAGATGGAGAAGGAGACAAGTGAGGCAAAACTGTCAAAGCTGCGTTTCCAAAACAAAGCCAAGGTGACATCTCTCACAACACAGCTTGAAGATTTGAAGAAACAAATGGGAGGCCAGGACATACCAACACACAAGAAGGTAAACATCAGACCATATCAGATTGAACAGTAAATCTCATATATATATAAACACTGTATAGATATATATAAAAGTTTACAAATGTTAAAAAAAGACCTCAGTGTTATGACAAAAATATTTTTTGTCAAATAGCTAGCAAGCAAGTTAATACAGGATTCCGTGGCTACTTCGCGCTTCACTTTTTGCAGCTTCTGTGCTTCATGTTTTTTTTTCTATTCCCCCACCCAAAATAAAAAAAAATGTAGAAAAACACTGCCTATTGGCAAAACGCTGGAAGACGCATTGATACAAGGGGTGTGATTGGTCCCTGGCACAGCATCGACAAATGGGAGCATGTTTGGATTCATCGCTTGAGCTAATTGGCTGTGCCTCATCGAAGCCTCACCCAGCAACTTCCTTTCCACCCTCTCCTTTGTCCTTCCTTTCCGCCATTTTCGTCTACACCGTTGACTGCGCGATGACCTCTCGTGTAGACAATGTCGCTGAAGCCCTGTGCTAATGGGAAAGCTTCCTCCGAAGGGCCCAAGAGGAAGAGGAAAATGATGAAGAGGAAGTTGATGATCAGCGAAAAACTAAACTTTTGGATATGATCAAAGACTGCAGAAGTTACATATTTCTGGTGCGCCACTATGGCGCGAATCAATCCACGATGCACTACATAAAGAAGGATGTGGCAAACATCTGTAAAACCGCTTCAACAACTTTTAATAAGGAAGCGAAACGTGTGGTGACTCTGCGAATTAAGGGGATGGTTGGAATCAGAATCAGCTTTAATGGCCAAGTGTATAAAAACACACAAGGAATTTTTCTCCGGCAGTCGGTGCTGCCCTGGTACGACAAACAGAACAAAGAACAAGGAACAAAAAGCAACAAGAACAAAGAACAAGAGAAATTTCTGTTTATAGGAACTGTTCTTTATAAGACTTGCAAGATGCAAAATTTATGTAGATAAATGTGTTAATGTCAATTGACCCCTCCGTGGATGTTGCGCAATCCGCGTCACTGACCAATCAGAGGCCAGAGATCTGCATAATCTCGGACTCAAATCTCAGACAACGCTGGCTGGATGGTCCAGTATAGGTTCTGTTGGCGTTTTATCGCGTATTTGGGTTCTTCAACAATAGATATGGTTAAGAGGTGTAGTCACGGACTTTATAATAGTGACGACAGGTATCCTGAAAGGCGAGTTGGTGGAGTTCAATTCGTACCCTTTCCAAAACCGTAGGCCGAGTACGAAAAATGTCTTTGATGGATCAAACTTTGTGCAAGACCGCATCATCAACTGAATCCATCTAAAATCTACCGGAACAGAAGACCGAGTACGAAAAATGTCTTTGATGGATAAAACTTTGAGGAAGACCGCATGATCAACTGAATCCATCAACCGGAACAGATATGTTTGCACGAAGGTAAGCCCTCTATTTGATTTTCAATACATGTCTCATATAAATGAATTAGCAGTTCTTCGCTTGCATAATATAGCTACGTGTGAATGATTGTCACACTTGATCTCTGTTGAGCGATATTTTGCGATGATCTGACTGCACAAACGTCTCTTTGTTCGGCGGCTCCCAAGCTCAGCTAAACCGGACTTTGTTTGTTAGCACGAAGGTATGCCCTATATTTGATTTTCAGTACGTCTCATATAAATGAATTAGCAGTTCTTCGCTTGCATAACATAGCTACGTGTGAATGATTTTCACACTTGATCTGTGGTGAGCGATTGTTTGCGATGATCTGACTGCACAAACGTGTCCCATTGTTCGCGGCTAATTAGCTAAGCTAAACCGGACTAGCAGTCCTAAAAGCATTCGACATGCACCGAGACACCAAGACTGAAGGAAGGATGTTTGAGGACACTAAAGTAGTGATTGTCGTACTCGGTCAGGACTTGCGTAGGTTCGGCACTAATTCAAGAATAATTATTGAGGGGAGCGCGTGACGTTACACAAAGAAAACGAGAGAAACAACTCGTAAATCAAGCCTCGCCTTCTTTTCCTTCATACGGCGGTTCAAAAACGGCTATACAGATACACATACAGATTCTGCACACAAGTGTGATAGGTAACACGAAAATAGGAAACTGTCAATGACGAATTCGTCTTTGGGTTATAATATATTATGTGGCTTCTCGGTCTTCCTCTGACTCTGGAAAGATCTTGCGCTAATATCAATGGTTTCTCCGTCGATATGCATGTAAATACCATTGAAATACCGCTCGCTTGAAATACTTGAAACCCTGCTGTATGCTTTTCAACGATATTTTACTGTTAGCTAAGAATGCGAGTGAGAAATCAGCTGGTAAATCGGACAGTTTCGCTCTATTCCTTTCTTGCTGCGCCGATATTTTTCCTAATTGTTTGTCTGACGTCAGCGCACGTGGCGTGACGTCACTTCAGGAGGCGTGGTTAAGTGCCCTGTACGGAGGGGTCAATTGTGCAAAGGGAGCAGTTTAAAGTGACGAATCGTGTGGTCTACAAAATATTATATATATATATATATCACTAATACTGGTTGGACCAGCAGGAAGGGGTCCAAGAACTGACCCAAAATGACCTGAAGTGGAAGACCAACATCAATTCCATCGTCAAAAACGCCCAGCAAAACACGTAGTTCCGAGGGCTTCTGAGGAAGCACGGCCTGCTCTGGGAGCTGTTTAGGCAGTTCTACACAGCAGTGATCGAATCAATACTGTGCTCCTCCATCACAATCGGGTTTGGTGCTGTGACAAAAAGGACAAACTTTGACTGGAACAGACAATCAAAACTAGTGAAAAAAATTGTCTTGCGGCGAGAACTAGGGCAAGAGCATGCAGAATCCTCTCAGACATTCTTCATCCTGGTCACCTGCTCTTCCACCTCCTTCCCTGCTATAGGTGTTCCTGAAGAATTCAAACTAAAACTACCATACATTTCAACAGGGTCTTTCCTCTTGTAATTAACTTTTTAAACCGCTAACTTACAATTCAACTACAACATGCCGCAAATTTACACCTTAACCTTGTCAATCAAATACTGTATTTAACGACTATAAGGCACACTAAAAGTCTTAAATTTTCTCCAAAATGGATGGCGCACCTTATCACGTGGAACGCCTTATATGTGAAAGGATGACCAAAATTTGAAACTCACTAGGGGCATTTCTTGTTGACATGCTAGTTATATTGAGGAAAAGCAGACGTGAGAGGACAGTATGCAGACGTTACAGGAGGAAGTGTGGCCATGGGAGAGGACGTGAAAGCCACGCCCCCCCAGAATGTATATTATGCCAGTCTGTCTTTTGTACTAAACATCGCTTTGGCTAAGGACCCCCAAAAATGGCACCAACAAAGAGACATGCTTAAGAAGCACTGTTTAAACTGCGAGCTATCAGTAATGCAGAGAAACATGGGAATCAATCAGCTGCGAGAGAATTCAAGATCAACGAATCCATGGTGCTAAATTTCAGGAAGCAGGAAAATGAGCTTTGACAAGTCAAGAAGACAAAGCTGAGTTTCCGTGGAAACAAGGCGAGGTGCTTTGAGTTGGAAGAACAACTCGAGCAATGGATTAATGATCAAAGAACAAACAACCACTGTGAAAAAAACAAGCGCAGGAAATAAACTTGGAGCTTGCTATTACTCCGGGAGGCTTGATGAAGCAACTTCTTTCACAGGACATCTGTGTAAACAAGGTGTACAGAGTGAAGTTGCGAGCGGTGTGGGCACGATGAATGACAAATGGTGAACACAGCTTTATTCAGAGGCAGTGCCGGGTGAGTTATGCCACAATTTGTGATTGGATTGTGGATGCTTGGGCTAATGTCTCTACTTCCACTTTTGTTCAAAAAGCCGGCATCATGTCTGCAGAGCCGCACTGCAATAGGACTGACAATGACGAGAGGGATCCTGGTGTGTTTGATGGAGAACTTGCCCAGCTGTTAATTTTTGATACAGAAGATCAGGACTTTATAAACAATACTACAATAATAAAGTACAACCAAACTTACTGTTTACATTGTTAAATACCTGAATAAAGTACAATCAAACTCAGTTTTGCTCTGGGTGCCTTTTTAAATAGTGTGCATGCATGCTACCGTATGTTTTAAGCTAATGTCGGTATATAGCCATATTGTAAGAATGTAGCTATACAGTATGCTACGTTGTTAAATACTTCAATAAAGTACAACCGAACTCACTGTTTATATTGTTAAATACTTCGGTAAAGTACAACCAAACTCAGTTTTGCTCCCTTTTTAAATAGGATGCATGCATGCTCTTGTATGTTTTATGATGGTGTTGCTATATGGGAGGGATTGGGAACCTTTTCGACTGAGAGAGCCATAAATGCCAAATATTTTAAAATTCAATTTGAAAAGAGCCATACAGTATTTTAAAAAATAAGAACAAGTGTATTTGTGCAATTATGTAAGACCAACACTTTTAGAGTACAATAAGTCTCAGAATTGTTTTAAATAATAGTTACACTGTTGCTAACCAGTGATGACAAAATTACTTCTTACTATTAGTGCGACTTCTGGTGCTGCATGGTTTTTATGATTGCTTTATAGTCTGTATCATACGTCGTTCCATTAAGCTTCATGCAGGCGTTGAGACTTCCATCTGTTAATTGAATTTGATTTGTCATCATGATGGTATAGTGGTAACAGTTGATTATCTTGTCTTTTTCCGAAGTTGTCAAAAGGTTTATTGGCCGCATCAAGTACGAATGCTTTGGCAGACTCGCCATCTATGAATTTAGACACAGCAGAACCATCTCTCCACAAAGGCTGTCCATTTTTGTTGAAAACTTCGGTACGCCTCGTCTTTTTTTTTTTTTTTTTTTTTGGAGCAACCTTTGTCAAAAGCGTTTCCATAATTAGTTGTTCCGACCCGAACGGTGTTCAACACTTCTGCGCCTGCGCGTATTGACTGCCACACCAAACTACTCAACCCCACTAGGACAAATATTCTGTCATTTGCGTTGCCTGCACGTCAGAAATTACATGTATAGTATGTCGTTATGATGGGTTCTGCGAGCCTTATCCAACCATTAAAAGGTATGCCTCGCGAGCCATAGGTTCTCGACCCCCAAAATATGCTTTGCTGTGCTAAACATGTATGGAAATAGCATTTGAAGTGCATGTTTTGTATCAATTATTTCTTCGCTCGTTGTTTTGTTCTCTGCTGGTTGTGCTGTTCTGTTTGCTGTGGTGGAATGATTTTGGTTTTGTGTGACACGTTGGGTAAGTGTGGCGTGTTGGCTGGTGACTTGCTTGTACCAGTTGTAGTGGGGGGAAAAAAGTATCAGCTTGTTCTTATGCTTCAAAAAAATAAAGGTACAATTCTGCTTTACTGTCTCGTGAGCACCATAATGCCTGTGCCCAGTAATACGATACAGCTTATATGTGTGTTCTATGTGAAATTGCACCCACAACTGAGACTGCGCCTTTTAGTACAATCTGCCTTATGGTCGCAAATCTATTTACAAACTTAATCTGTTCCGGAAATCGTTTTGTAACTTCAATCTTTCGTAAGTAGAAAAACATTTTACATGTAAATAGCCCAATATGTTCCAATAAAACAGCCCCATCCCCAAATTATAGGCATTAAAATAAAAATGAGAAATTAATGTCCTAATTACTAATAGTGCTAACACACAGTAATGCGTGGATTGACAAAATTCTCACTGTCCTGTACAACAGTAACACAACCAAGTCCTCTAAATATACCAATATTAAAATATTTATCATTTTCACGCACATCATGCAAATTTCCAGGTCTTCCTTCATTGTGACTCAAGAAAGTAGTACTAGCCACATTATGGTTCTTGCCTGACATTTCACCATAAAAGCCAAGAAGAAAAAATCTTTGGGTCTGCACCATCTGAATACAGGAGGTGTTCTGCCCCCCCATCCCCCAAATGTACAGTTTCACACCAAATTTTCAAATTTGTCATAGTGAGCAGAAGCACTTTATGAATGCAAGAGTATTTTCTGCAAAAGGTCTGCAAAAAAAAAAAAAATTCCCAGAGTTTGATCTCTCTTGTCTCTCTGCACCTGTGCACACTTGGGCTGCCCATCAAGCTGTATTTATGAGAGTCAAAATAGTCCTTTTAGCCACTATTTTCAATTTTAGTAACGTTTTATTCATTAACCTTTAGGGTCAATCAGATGGAGGTGAGCAAGCCACGCGAGGGAAAATTGTCTTGCTGAAGAAGAAGGTTGAGGAGCTAGAGCACCACCTTGCACTGAGTGAGAAGGAAATTGAAAACAAGGCAAGTACAGAACTGTCAAATGTTACAGATCGTCTGTATTACGAAATCAATGATCGAAAAGAATAATGGGTCACTGTGGTCAAACAAGATAAAGAAGACAAGCAAAAATAGTTGGTACATAATTCCGATATATGTCTGACAGCAAGGGACCCGGTGTTTGAAGTCTCTGTATGCGCACTCTTTCACGCATACTGTGTGTGTATGTGAATGTGTGTGTGATGCACGCGCACAAACACGTGCACACACACACAAGCGTATATAGTGCCGTGAAAATGTATATTCCCCCTCGTAAATTCATGTTTTTTTCATATCAAACACAAAGGTTTAAAATCATCAAACCAATTTTAATATCATTTAGAGACAACCCAAGGAAATGACAACTAAATTTATTAAGGCACAAAAAAATCCCAAAATTTCTGACCGAATGTTAAATCACAAAGCCACTGTGACTAACTACAAATTTGGGAAAGGTGAGTTCAATTTAACAACACCCAAACCTGATTACCACCATAATTGTTGAATCAAGAATTCACATGAATAGAATCTGTCAGAGAATCTGAAGTACTCTACAAGATCTCAAGAAACAATGCATCATACCATGATCCAAAGAAATTCAAGAAGAAATGGAGCAAAAAAGTGATTGAAATCCATCAGTTTGGAAAAGGTTTTGGGACTCCAGCAAACCACTGTCAGAGCGTCTTCTTCTTTGTTTCCTTTCGGATTGTCCTGTTAGGTGTCACCACAGTGTTTTGTCTTTTTTCATCCAAGCCTATCTCCTGCATCTTCCTCTCCAACACCAACTGCCCTTCTTCTGTCTTCCTTCACAACATCCATCAACCATCACTTTGGTCTTCCTCTCGCTCTTTTGCCTGGCCATCCTCAGTACCCTTCTACCAATATACTCACTCTCTCTGCTCTGGACATGTCCAAACCATCGAAGTCTGCTCTCTCGAACCTTGTCTCCACAACATCCAAATTTGGCTGTCCTCAAAGGAGCTAATTTCGAATCCTATCCAACCTGCTCACTCCTAGTGAGAACTTCAACGGCTTCATTTCTGCCATCTCCAATTCTGGTTCCTATTGTCTCTTCAGTGCCACCGTCTCTAATCCGTACATCATGGCCGGCCTCACCACTATTTTATAACATCACTTCCTTAATACACTCACCATTGCTCTGGATTGTTGACCCCAAGTATTTGAAGTCATCCAACCTCGCTATCTCTTTTTCCTGGAGCCTGCTTTCATTGCATATCACAATATCTGCGAGCATCATGATCCAAGGGGATTCCAGTCTAACCTCATCTGTCAGCCTATCCATTTCCTCAGCAAACAGGAAGGGGCTCAGAGCTGATCTCCGATGTAGTCCCATCTCCACCTTAAATTCTTCTCACACCTATGACACACAGCACCACTGTTCTGCTGCTTCATACATGTCCTGTACTATTCTGACTTATTTTTCCATCACATAAGACTTATGCATGCAGTACCACAGTTCCTCTCTTGGTATTCTGTCATCGGCTTTCTATAGATCCACAAGACACATTGTAGCTCCTTCTGACCTTCTATGTACTTTTCCACAAGCATCCATAAGGCAAATAATGCATCTTTAGTACTTTTTCTAGGGATGAAACCATATTGTTGCTCGCAGATACTTACTTCTGTTCTGAGTCTAGCATCCACTACTCTTTCCCATAACTTCATTGTGTGGATCATCAACTTTATTCCAATGTAATTCCCATAGCTCTGCACATGGCCTTTGTTCTTAAAAATCGGAACTAGCACCCTTTTCCTCCATTCTTCAGACGTCTTCTCGTCCGCCAGTATTGTGTCAAATAAGTTGGTCAAAAACTCCACAACACTCCAAATTGCTTCCATACCTCCACAGATATGTCATCAGGACCAACCGCTCTCTTTAGTGCCTGTCTAACTTCCCTCTTACTAATCATTGCCACATCCTTGTCCTTCACACTTGCCTCTTCTACTCTTCCTTCTTTGTCATTTTCTTCATCATTCATCAACTTCTCAAAGTATTCTTTCCATCTATTTAGCACACTACTCCCACCTGTCAAGGCATATCCATCTCTATCCTGAATCACCCTTACCTGGTGCACATCCATTCTCCAAAGAAGAATGGGACCAAATTCCTCCAAAACGATGTGAAGGACTCATAACCAATTCTTGCAAATGCTTGATTTCAGTTATTGCTGCCAATGGAAAACACCTGTTCTTCGGTTTAGAGGGTAATTACGTTTACACAGAGGGTCAGAAAGGTTTGGATTTTTTTGTGCCTTAATAGATTGAACTGTAATTTGAAAACTACATTTTGTATTTCCTTGGGTTGTCTCTGAGTGATATTAAAATTGGTTTGATGTTTTGAAAACCTTGTTTGATAGACATGCAAAAAAAACCCTGAAATCAGAAAGCAGATTAATACTTTTTACCGGCACTGTAAGACATTCCATACATAAATGGTCCTGACATGTATTTATTTAAAATAACTCAAAGAATGCATTTGAATATAGAGCAACAAATGGAAATCTTTCTGATGGCCAGTTCAATCATATAATTGCAAGCACATTTAACAGCAAAAATGGTATGAGTATGACATCCGACATTGTGGCAAAACGTATTGTCATTTCATGCGAGAAAACCCTGCAATATGGCGTAGTTGAAACAATTCTACAGACTGGGACAGTTATCACCAAATGCTTAATTGCAGTTATTGCTGCCCAGGGTGGCACAACCCGTTATTAGGGTCAGGTGGCAATTACTTTTTCACATAGGATCAGAAAGGTTGGGATTGTTTTTTATGCCATAGTAAATGTAATGGTCATTTGCAAACTGCATTTTGTACTTCCTTGGGTTGTCAATGACTGATTTTAAAATTGGTTTGATGATTTGAAACTTTTGTTTGAAAGATGTGCAAAAACCCCCCAGAAGGCATACATATATAGTGAAGAAAATAAATATTTGAACACCCTGCTATATTGCAAGGTCTCCCACTTAGAAATCATGGAGGGGTCTGAAATTTTCATCATAGGTGCATGTCCACTGTGAGAGAGAAAAACTAAAAAAATATATCCAGAAATCACAATATCTGATTTTTTTTTTTTTTTTTTTTAACGATTTGTGAGATACAGCTGCAATAGGTATATGAACACCTGAGAAAACCAGTGTTAATATTTGGTACAGTAGCCTTTTTTTTTGCAATTACAGAGGTCAAACCTTTCCTGTAGTTGTTCACCAGGTATGCACCCACTACAGTAGGGATTTTGGCCCACTCCTCCACCCAGATCTTCTCTAGATCAGACAGGTTTCTGTGCTGTCGCTGAGAAACACAGAGTTTCAGCTCCCTCCAACGATTTTCTATTAGGTTTAGGTCTGGAGACTGGCTCGGCCACCCCAGAACCTTGATATGCTTGTGACTCCTTGGTTTTCCTGGCTGTGTGCTTCAGATCATTGTCATGTTGAAAGACCCAGCCACGACCCATTTTCAATGCTCTGAGTGGGGGAAAGAGGTTGTTCCCCAAATCTTACAATACAGGGCCGCGGTCATCCCCTCCTTAATACAGTGCAGTCATCCTGTCCCATGTGCAGAAAAACACCCGCAACCATGATGCTACCATCCCATGCGTCGCAGTAGGTATGATGTTCTTAGGATGGAACTCATCATTCGTCTTCCTCCATACACGGTTAGTGGAATTATGATTATTTTGGCCCAATCTAACCACAACATTTTCTCCCATGACTCCTCTGTATCATCCAAATGGTTATTGGCAAAATTAAGATGAGCCTTGACATGTGCTGGTTTAAGCAGGGGAACCTTCCGTGCCATGCATGATTTCAAACTATGATGTCTTAGTTTATTACCAACAGTCACTTTGGAAACGGTGGTCCCAGCTCATTTCAGGTCATTGACCAAGTCCTGTTGTGTAGTCCTGGGCTGTTTGCTCAGCTTTCAAAGGATCATTCAGACCCCACGAGATGATATCTTGCATGGGGCTCCACTCCGATTGAGATTGACTGTCATGTTTAGCTTCTTCCATTTTCAAATGACTGCTCGAACTGTGGATTTTTTTTCACCAAGCTGCTTGGCAATTTCTCCATAGCCCTTTCCAGCCGTGTGGAGTTCTACAATTTTGTCTCTGGTGTCGTCGGACAGCTCTTTGGTCTTGGCCATGTTACAAGTTTGAGTCTTACTGATTGTATGGGTGGAAAGCTGTCTTTATTCAGCTAACGACCTCACACAGGTGCATATTCAGGATAATATATGGAGTGGAGGCAGACTTTTAAAGGCGGACTAACAGGGTGTTTGAGGGTCAGAATTCTAGCAGATAGACAGGTGTTCAAATACTTATTTGCAGCTGTGTCACACAAATAAATTGTTGAAAAAAATCATACATTGTGATTTCTTGATTTTTCTTTTTAGATTATAGTCACTTACATTAGAAAAATGTACAGGTGTGATCAGCCATGTTTGCAGATAAAGTTGCGGGTGTGATTAGGGATGGAATCTCAAGACCTTAAAATAACATTAAAAAAATTGGGCAGAAATTCCCCAAAGACCAAGCCCAGATTTTTTTGTCCCCCATACCTCTATCACTAGATGGCACAAAATCACATTTGTCATGAAAATATGCTTAAAATATGCCATCTCATATCAAGACAAATGGATTACGTGAACTAAGCAGTAAAAAGACATCTAAAATTGTCCCCACATTATACATATTATAGTATAGATATAGAATATACACAAAAATATATCCTAGAATATCTACACCGTACAGCAAAACATGTTAAAGAAGTTGATGTGTAGTAATTACTATTAACATTTAAGTCTCAAACTTGTTACGCCGCGTTGAAAAATGTACCTGTGTGGTCAGTCATGCTCGCAGATAAAGTTGGGGGTGTGATTAGGGAAGGCCTTAAAATAACTGGATTAATAAGAAGATAATAAGAAGAAAACAAAAAATTCATACTCAGAAATGATAATTTCCAATTTCAACTATTATTAGAACATAATATGAAACGATATGAAACGGTATTTAAGATTTTTCATCAATAAAAATTCTTGATATGACAAACATATTTCAAAGAAAAGTTAAATGCACTGGCCTGTCAAGGAATAAATATTAACGGTTTAGACCCGCAATGTTTTGAAAATGTTGAAAGTTAAGTTCAACGTAATCGGCGTTAGTGGGAACAAGATACATTGTAACAAACATTCCTGTCAGCAATCGTGATGTATTGTTATAATCTAGCGTAATTTACGGCGGTATGTATTGTCAATCCGTTGATAAAAGCTTGCAGTAGATGATCTATATCTTACTAAAGCATGTAGAAGGGAAAAGTTTTCAACTTAAAGATAACACGTTCCACGGGGAAAATGACCGGTCACATTTAGATATATGGGCAGACTAGTCTAACGTTAGAATTTAGATCAAGTCAAAGTAAATCACAATCTAATACTTATTTTCGTTAGATACTGAAACATTACCTGTGTTATATCCCAGAATTTTTTTCAATGTAACTCAGGGTTGCCCAGATTTTCTTTAGCCCCCAAGATCAACTTTTCAAGCAGCCAGCCTCTCGCATCACCGCGACTGCCATAAATAGGAGACTGGCTTGCTCGAACGCGCCTTTATGTGTTGTGCTTGATGTATTGGCCAGACCTGAATCAAGCAACAAGGTGAATGATCGTCTGTTGGTTTTTTTTTTTTTTTTTTTTTTTTTTTAATGGCACGTCGTCACACGATCAACCAAAACTGCCTCGCAATCAATGCATTGAGCACCCATGATGTAACTGAATTTTCTTTGACATGACTTTCAACGTAAATGTGCTTGCAGTACGTGAAGCAGCTCGGAACATTTGCTTTTGGCATCACTTCCATACATGCTCAGTACAGTAAACTTGCGTTTCCTGTTTCCGGGTGAATACTGGTTTAGGAGAAGGCTTGTTTAGTTAACATTTGTGAAATAAACACGTAAATTATTGTCAAGACTATACAAAATAAGTGAAGTCTTTCAATATTTTTTCTACTTGTAACAGATTTTATGCACGTGATTTTTCATGCTCGTCTGTGCAGATTTGCGAATGCGATGGCAAATGGGCGCGAACGGCCACGGACTGCACAATCTGCCCATATAAACCCTCACACCTCATGGTTCATATCAGTGCAAATGAACAGCATGAGGTCAAAGAACTGGCTGAAGAGCTCAGAGACAAAATGGTGGAAAAGCACATATCTGGCTAAAGTTACATTTTCCTGCGCTGAATGTTCAGTTCAGAGTGGCCTCCATAATGTTTAAATGGAACAAGGCATATGGAATCACCATAACCCTTCTTAGATCTGGCTGTCTTACCAAAGTGAGCTATTGGGGAGAGGAGGCTTGGTGAAAAGAGGAACCCAAAGATCATTGTGATTGGGCTGAGAAAAAAGTTAATTTTAGCAAATGGCTTCAGTATGATAAAGTGAAAAATTTAACAGGGTTTGGATACTTTCCATATTGGGCGTGTGTGCGTGTGTGTGCGTGGTTGTGCGCATGCGTGTCTATACATGTACGCGTGTATTAAATGTTGGGCCTGATCCATATTCCAGGATACGCTGTATTGGTACTTGGTTTCACCGATTACACAAATGCAATTATTTGGACTCAGACTTGGTGTGGGGAAAAAAAGACATCAATGCATCTGTATTTATTATGACTTTATTATTACTTCATTAGCATATATTCATGATTTCCAATGACTATGTTCCAACTTCTGGAATGGGACACAAGTTTTAAGAACTTAACTCCATCATAAAATATGCACAAATCAATGTATGTATACAAATCAATGTACAAATGTCTATCCATTCATTTTCTGAGCCACTTCACTTCACTTCACGAGGGTCATAGGAGTGGTGGTGCCAATCCCAGCTGTCATCGGGCAGGAGGCAGGGTACACCCCGAAATGGTTGCCAGCCATTCACAGGGCACATGGAGACAGACAACAGTCACAATCAAAATCACACCTAGGGGCAATATAGAATTTCCAATCAATGCAAGTTTTTGCGATGTGGAAGGAAACCAGAGTGCCTGGAGAAAACCCACACAGGCACGGGGAGAACATGCAAACCCCACACAGGCGGGGCCGGGATTGAACCCAGGTCCTCAGAACTGTGAATCCAATCCATTCCAGTTGCGGCACCGTGCCACCTACAAATGTCTATTCTTCACAAATTCCAAAACTTTGCCTTTGTTCCTGTAGAGAAGGGAGGTTGAAGCACAGCAAGTTCGAGGAGAAGAAATGGATCTTATGCTGACAGAGAAAGACAGGAAGCTGGCAGAGAAGGAGGCCTACATTATTCACTTGCAAACAACAATTGCTGGAGATCAGTCCTTCACATCAACGCAGCAACAGGTATAATTTTTTATGGTGTGAAATAAGTGTTTGCTTAAATTTTTTCATTGAACACAATTTCTAAAACGTTCTTCAAATGAGATCTAACAATCAATGCTACTACAGTGTTCACTCGTTTATCATGGGTGTTACATTCCATACCAGCATTAAGTGAAATCCATGGAGTAGAAATGTTTTTTTTCATCTTTTGTTTTTCCGTTTATTATATATATTTTTTCGTTTGGTGAATGTCTTTTAATTTACAGGATATTTTTTTCATATTCAGTGATTTCTCAACTTACAAAATTAATCCATTACAGAAGTTGTGAATTTTTTTTGTGAATTTTTCGTAAGTAGAAGCGCATTTTACATTACAATAGCATAATCCGTTCCAAGACCCCCTCCACTGCCAAAAATAAGCATTCAAAGTACATAGTGTAAACAATAATTTAAAAAAATTGTTCATTTACCTTTGGTGTTGGTGAACTATGCGAAAAGAGGGGTGAGTGACAAGCAAAAGGCATCGTGGGGAACGGAGCATACTCATGCACACAACTTAATTCCAGTAAAGTTTCTTGGGGGCTATGGTGAAGAAAGACGAATAAACTTGCAAAAAACATAAACGAAAAAGTTGTACGTTTCCAATGTGCGCTAGCTTGTGACAGCACGTGACAGCGCGAGCGTGATACGGTGACAATTGAGCTTCCAAGGGAATCAAAAAGCATCATGGGTAAAGATTGCCCTCCCTCATAGCCAATGGTACGCCAAGAAGATGCTACGGCGATAGTCATTGGGAGAGCAGCTCTATCGTGCCACACAAACCAAGATACAGGATGTGTACGTTTGGTGTAATTTGAGGAATCCAGCGCCTATTTTTTCTTTCGTACCTTGAATTTCCTTCGTAACTACAGACAATATTTTTCCGAGTAGGCATTTCGTAACCAGAATTTCAGAATTTTTCGTTACTAAAGACGTTTGGAAGTCGAGGTACCTCTGTATTTCAAAATCGCACATGGTCATGTGCACATACGAGTACGCTTTCACGTCGGAGAATATTTTTTTTGCCCTAATGACTGAGCATCTGTATGCCTGCACTGAGTTTTGGACCGCACCGAGGCACAACGCAGGGTACGCCCAATTCCATTAATGGCAGTGATGAACGTCCTCTGGATTTTCTCGGAATTGGGGATTTTAAAATTTTCATGAAAATTGCTCCGGAAAATTGACGAAAAATTGCCTAAAATTAATCCGGATATTAGTTGACAACATTGAACGAACATGCGTTTGAGTTTGTTGTTTTGCTTTCACGAGCGTAGCCATGTTGAGGCACTAACACTAGTAACAGTAGCGCCCCTCCCCTCACATTCTCTGAAGACGTCACTTATTTTGTGTGGTCTTGACATTAATTTACATGTTTATTTCATAAACGTTGTTAACTAAACGAACCTGCTCCAAAACAACCAGTATTCACCCGTAAACAGGAAATGCAAGTTAACCATACTGAGCATGTACGGAGCATGTACGAAAGCGCATGTTCAGAACTGCTTCACATAATGCGAGCGCATTTACGTCGAAAGTCATCAACACCATGAGGCATGTCAAAGGAAATTCACTTACACCAGGGGTGCTCATTGCGTCGAAAAAAAACAACAACATCATTAGACTATCATCCACCTTGTCGCTTGATTCAAGTGTGGCCAATACGTCGAGCGCATGCACATAAAGGCACATTCTAGCCGGCCTCCTATTTACAGCAGTCCCGTGGTACGTCCCCCCCCCACAAAAATACGTCACGATTGCCGACAAGAATGTTTGTTCCAATGTATCGCTAGCTTGTTGCCACTAACGCCGATTATGTTGAAGTAAACTTTCAGCATCTTCAAAACATTGTGAATATAGACTGTTTGTGTTCATTCCTTGAAAGGCCAGTGCATTTAACTTTTATTCAGCAAAAGTTTGTCAGATCAAGAATATTTATTGATGAAAAATGTTAAATACCATTTTATATCATGTTCTACTATTATCAGTTGAAATTGGAAATGATCATTTCTGCGTTTGAAGTTTTACTTTTCTATTTTAGTTATGTAAATATTTTATTTTTAATTTACAGTTATGTTATATTAATCCAGTTATTTTAAGGCCTTTCCTAATCACACCCGCAACTTTTTCTGCGAGCATGACTGACCACACCCGTACATTTTTCAAATGTGAGTGACTGTGTGAGTATGTATGTATATATATTAAAGCCAACTGATTGTACTATTAGTATTACTAGATCTATATCTAAGATAGTGAGCAATGCGGTCGAGTGTATCAGTACAATGCGACGTAACAAGTTTGAGACTTAAACGTGAATAGTAATTACTACATAGCAACTTCTTTAACATGTTTTGCTGTACGGTGTAGAAATTCTAGGATATATTTTTGTGTATATTGTGTATATATATGTATACTATAATATGTATAATGTGGGGAAAGGGAAAAGTTTACGTCTTTTTTCCTGAATAGTTCATGTAATTCATTTGTCTTCGAGATAAGATTGCATATTTTAATGACAAATGTGATTTTTGTGAACTTTCCTTGGTTTTTCACTGACTCACTTAACTTTGGTCATGTGAGGGCCCGTATTTCAAAAGCGCGCATTCTAGTGCGCACATACACATAATTCACATCGTGGAAGTTTTTTTTTTTTTTCCAAACAACTGAGCACCTGAACACACTTTCTTTTTATTGCTGTGATCGCCCACCCCAAGTCCCAGGACTGTGCTGCGGGACAACACAGCGTACACCTAAATGCCATATCCCCCTACCCTCATGGTCCAATACTTAGGGCGGTTCACAAAAGTCTACGGTCCTTTAGCCAATCCGGATGTAGCACTCAATGTGTATTTCCCTTAGCAAATCAGAATACAAAACACAATACGCATTCATACACTTAAATAAAAAAAGCTGTTACATGATTAAAAAAAAAAAAATTACACACAAACACAAAAAAAATCATATAGTGAGACCGTGTAAAATGAACTGCGTTGTAGTGAGGGAACACTGTACTACAAATAATAACAATTATGTTGTATTTTCCACATTTTGACATTCCACTACGACATACTTCCTCAGATAGATGAAAAACACCAAGCAATACTGGAGCTTCAACAGCTGGTGGAAAGCCTCACCAAGAAAGTTGGAGAAGCAGAGGAACATTATAGTTTGCTCCAGGAGCAGACGGACAGCCTGAAGGACCTTCTCGACACAGAGAAAGACCAGTACAGTCGGAAAGAGAGAATGTATGAACAGAATGTAGGTTTCCGTGCATTTTTTATTTTGAAATATTGTACTCAAATTTATTATACAGAATGAAGAAATTTTTTATTTATTATTTAGTTCAGTACTACCATACATATTTTTAGGTTGTGATTTTGTGCTTTGGATATTTTTTAAAGTATGCATCCATGATCTTTTGTGTCTTTGCATTTAGATCCAAACCTTCAAAGAGATAATTCTCCAGAAAGATAGTCAGCTGATTGAAATAAATCAGATGCATGAACAGGAGCTCTTCAAACTAGCTGCCAAGTCTGATGCCAGTGCTGATCTTGAGCAGGTTGTCATAAGATAAAATTTGTTATAGACTTTTAATCCCTTGAAGTCTGGTCATAAAACAATAGGTATGAAAAAACGTGATGAATAACCCTTCACACATGTATACAGTTGAAGCCAAAAGTTTACATACATTCTGAAAAAACACATTTTATTTTTTGTCTCACTGTCTGAAGTCAAATCAGACTTTCCTGTTTCAGGTCAGTGAGGATCACCAAAATTATTTAAGCCAACTGAAAAACCTGACTCAGTTATACCAGTTCTGTGAGGAGGAATGGATTCCTGCAGAGTACATTTAGAAGTTTGTGGAAGCCTACCCAAAATGTTTGACCTAAGTCATGCACTTGAAAGGAATTGCTACTTGATACTAAGGCAATGTTTGTGAACTTTTGACACTGAAGAAAATAATATAAAATTCTCTAAGAAATTGTCTCATTATTGGAGTATTTAACAAAATTGAATAATTTTAGTGATTCTGACTGACCTGAAACTGGAGAGGTTTAGTCTTATTTGACTTCTGACACTGGGAAAAAAAATTAAACTGTTTTTGCACAGTGCTTGTATACTTCAGGTTTCAACTGTATATGTTTTGAATTATTTTCTGATCAGCTTTTGAAGGCTTTAAAACAGAAACTTCATGAGAAGGAAGAGGTGCTGCTTGGTAAAACCCAAGTCATTGACGTTCTTCAGAAAGAGGTGGACGGCAGGGACCAGCGAATAAAGGTCAGCAACGGCACTCACTGCTAGGTTATGATCCAGCTGTTTCAACTGAATAAGTGCAGTATTACAAGACCCTGTAACATACCTTCATTTATTGATGGATATATATTAATCAATTTAAAATCTATATATATGGAAAATTCATATAGAGGCATTGCACATTGAAGTGTTTCATCCCTTTGTTTCTTCTAATTTTTGGTGATAATGACTTGCAGTTAATGAAAACCCAAAAAGCAGTGCCTCTGAAAATTATATTTTTTGGAAAATGTCTAACACTGGAAACTTCATCCACCCATCCATCCATCCATCCATCCATCCATCCATCCATCCATCCATCCATTTCCTGACCCGCTAATTCTCATGAGGGTCACAGGAGTGCTGAAGCCTATCCCAGCTGTCATCCGGCAGGAAGTAGGTTACACCCTGGACTGTTTGCCAGCCAATCGCAGGGCATATAGAGACAAACAGGCGCACTCACAATCACACCTAGGGGCAATTTAGAGTGTCCAATGAAGGCGTGCTTTTGGGATGTGGACGAAACCGGAGTGCCTGGAGAAAACCCATGTCGGCACGGAACAGAACATGCACACTCCACAGTCAGGGCCGGGCCTCACAACTGTGAGGCCAATGCTTTACAGCTGTGTCACCGTGCTGCCTATTGGAAACTCAATGTTGAAAACTCTTTGTGTTACACCTTAAATACCACCCACAAACCACATTAAAAAGTTTCCAGAGCCTTTAATCCGGAATTCTTCAAATTGTGGACTACAGGCTGTATCTAGACCAAGTAAGGTCTCATGCAAACCCACATTCAATAGCTGTGCATCATTATGTGGCCTTTTTTCCCCTCACACATATGCCTCTGTCAAAGACTGTAAGGGGCAATATTCTGGGTGTGTTCGAAAATGTGATCTGGATACCTAACCCTACTCAGAGAGTTTGTGTGTTCGATTGGATTCCAACAAGTGAGTTTCTGCGAAACAGAGCGCACACAGTCTAAATTTTCCATGTGCACTCTGTTACAGTTGCGCTTGTTGCGATTACTTGATCATAATAAGCCGATCAAACTGTTTACAGGAAGTGAACAGCTAAATTCAAAGTGGTGTAGTGTATTCCAAAGTTCTGAACTCAGATTCAGAAAGCAGTTTTTAGAAATGATGGAACAGTTTTTTTTTTATTCCTCCATCCAAGTAGCCATTGCAAACATTATGCCTCATAAAAAGATGCAATGTTAAAGAGGTATTTCCAAAGAACCACAGTTCGTTCGACTGCATATGTCCGCTGAGCTTGAAAGTAAGAACACCCAAAATGATCGAACTGAGAGCTGAGTATGCCAGATATTCACTCACTTGTTTAGAACCCAATGAAGCAAAACTGAATGTTTGTCTGGATCAAGTGGATTTTGGGGCAACTTAAGCGCCCATTTAGTGAACTTTCAGTGGTAAAAGAATGCCTCAGTGGAGCTACTGACACACTCCTCAAAGGAATCTGCATGTGTCCCAAGAATTTTCAGAAATAAGGAGTTTAGTGATGAAACTCATAAATTACACGAGGGAACATTTTTGTTGAGTTAGGTCTGTCAGCTGTTTTTAGCTCATTTTTGTACAACTTCCACTTAAAAAGATGAGAGACTCCTTTAATTTTCATATAAGGCATATCTAACCTATGAGACTAAATAAGAAAAAAATCCGCTTCTGCATCATCCAAATGCTTTCTAGCAAACATAATATGGATTTGGACAGGTATTGCCTTAAGCAGGAGGGGGCATGTTTGGCACTTTCCTTGTCAGAGAACTCTGCATGTCCATTTTTCTCACCAGGAAAGTATGTAAAAATCATCTGTCATTTGAAAGGCACTTTATTTTATTTTATTTTTTTTTGCTTGAAATGCACATCTAACTTTTTCATTTTCCATGAATGTTTGACTTTATTTGCCAGTTCAGTTTTACTTCACGTTTGTCTGATATTTCACTTATTTGTATTCTTTGTATTTTTAATGTGAACCGTTTTAAGGTTGTATTAGACATCAGATCGACAGGCAGTTCGGTGCAGCATCTGTAGTGATATAGACTTTGTATTTGTCAATTGTGGAAGGAGCACAGCTGAAAGGTGAAGCTCTCAATTTACCGGTCGTGAGGGACACCTTCATCCTTCAACATGGTATTCATTATTGATAGCCCATGATGAGCACAGAAGTCCAATAACAAAATACCACTCAGGTTTTGATTGGTAGGGTGGGAGCGTTCCTCCGAATCACGCCCTTGCAAGTTTAACTTTTGTTGCCCATGTGACCATTGAATTCCCCTAGCAGAATAATGTATTCTCCAGCAGGAGTGCGTTCCAGCACCCCCTCCAAGGACTCCAAAAAGGATATTGGGCACTCTGAACTCCTGTTTGGTGCATAGGTGGAAACATCAGTCAGGACCCGTCCGCCCACCTAAGGGCAGAGCGAGGCTTCTGTCTCGTGAACCCCAAAGTGCAGGGGCTCAGCTGTGTCACAATCAGCAAACCCACACTTGCTCAGTGACTCCCACCACGGGCAACTCCAGAGTGCAAGAGACTCCAATCCCTCTCAAGAGTTATGGTATCAAAGCCCAAGCCGTTTGTGGAAGCAAGCATAACTAAATGTACTCAGAACATCTTAACCTCACACACCAGCTGAGGTTCTCTCCCTCTCATAGAAGTGACCTTCCATGTCTTTAGCGCCAACTTCTGTAGCGGTGGAATCGATCTCCAAGATCCCTGCCTTCGATCACCACCCAGCTCACTCTGCATGAGACCCTAATTGGCCCCTCCCACAGGTGGTGTCCATGTGAAGTCTGACCCACGTTACCCTTCTGGGGATGGGTGGGGCCACAAGGGTGCAGGCCCACACATTTAAAAATACTACAACTAGTTTTAAGATCAGAAAATGACTTTTAATTGTTGAGTACTAGAAATGTCTGATACGTTAAAGATTTCTATTCCAATGATATCCTACCGGGTAACAAAAGGCCTCTTTATACTCGTGTGTGCTGTGACTGAGCTGTGACTATTCCAGGAGTACTTTGCCTTTATACTCAAGTGCAACTCAACTTTGGAAATGTGCTGCAGTTCTTCTCCGAATTAGAGGTGTTGCAACAGCTTGCACGCCACATGGTTGAGTTTCTTCAGCACTTTTTGGATATTTCCGGTAGCCATTTTTACTTTCCTTTTCGAAACAAGGAATATAGCAACAACAATGGCAACTGTGGAACAATGTCTGCTTGAACAAATGAACCTAAATTACCAGATGATATGTTAAATTATGCTACAAAATTGATAAAGAAAACAACTTTCTCTGTGCAGTAACTTTTTTTGATTTGTGCATGGTAAGCTACATAGAGGTGCTCCGCAATGCATTGTTTAGGTCAAGTGATGCAATCCGTGTGTTATTCATGAGTATAAAGAAGCCTTGACATCTACCAAAGTTATTTACTGTGAAGACATTTGTACTTTTACAAAAATACTATTTTACCACCTTTTTCAGAGCCTTCCAGTCACTGCTTTTTTGTGTTTTCTTGCATGGACTGAAGATGGCAGATTTCTACATGTGAAGGAATAGGGAGAGTTCCCCATGAGATGTGCTTTTTTTTTTTTTTCTTTTTCCAGGACCTAACAGAGCGGATGCGGAGACTACATATTGAACGAGAGAGCCTTGAATCTAAAATGGGGGCAGAAAAGCATGTGATGAGAGCCCAACTCCGTGACCTGATAGAGAAGCAGCAGGTAGAGGTTCAGCAAATGACAGAGCAGCATCAGGCACAGTTGACTCAAACCCAACAAGATGTCCTGGGTCAACTTGAAAAACTGAGAATGTGTTCGGTAACACCACTATCTGTCAGTCAGGAGGCCCAAAGTACTGATATATTATCTGGTGGTTCAACCTTTTTCCAGAGGATAGCAGAATTGGAAGGTATGTTTTTTTTTTTTTTTTGGAAATCCAATCACTGTTTTAGAAAAGCATTCATATTGGTTAGAATTGTTTTGCTGTTAGTATATAGATTTAAGGAAGTGTCCAACCCAAACAAATTGCAGCGTTTTCCCAACATACAGTAGGTCCTTAAAGTATTCAGACCTCTTAAATTTTCCACTCTTTGTCAAATTACAGCCATTTTCTAAAATTAGTATTTTATTTAAAAAAGCCCTCATTCACATAGACACAGCAAGCCATATTGACTCCTAAAAAATGAATTTTGAAAATTAATGTAAAAATTTTTAATTAAAAAAAAAAATGAAGTTGTTTGACTGCTGAATTTTGGGATCCTCTGTCATTCGTGCTTGCAGATCCTCTCTAGTTCTTATCAGGTTGGATGGTGAACATTGGTGGACAGCAATTTTCAGATCACTCCAGAGATGCTCAGTTGGGTTGAATCAGGGCTTTGGCTGGGCTATTCAAGAAAAGCCACTGAGTTATTCTGAAGGCCCTCCTTTGTTAGTTTAGCTTTGTAGTTTGAGTTATTGTCTTGGTAGAAGGTGAACCTTCGGCTTAGTCAGAGGTCCTGAGCACTCTAGAGAAGGCTTTCATTTAAGATAACTCTGTACCTGGCTGCATTCATCTTTCCTTTGTCTGCGACCACTGACAGCATGATGCTGCTACCACCATCTCCACTGTTGGGACTGTATTGGACAGGTGATAAGCAGTGCCTGTTTTTTCTCCATACTTAGCACTTAGAATTAAGGCCAAAAGTTTTAACTTGTTCTCATCAGACCAGAGAATCTTAGTTCTCACAATTTTGGAGTCCTTCGTTTTTTTTTTCCCCAAACTCCATATGAACTCTCACATGTCTTTCATGGAGGAGTGGCTTCAGTTGGTTTGCTCTGCCATAAAGCCCTGACTGGTGGAGGGGTACAGTGATGGTTGACTTTCTAGAACTTGCTTCCATCACCCGACTGCATATCTGGAGCTCAACCACAGCGATCTTTGGGTTCTTCGAAACTCTCTCACCATGGAGCTTCTCCCCTGATTACTGTTTGGCCAGACGGCCAGCTGAAGGATGGGTTGTGGTTGTCACAAATCTTCTATTAAAGGATTATGGAGGCCACTGTGCTCTGAGGAACCTTAACTCATTCACTGCCAACCATTTCCTGTGGAGGGACTCTCTAAACTGCTAGGCATTTTCGAGTGTTTTCACTATTTTAAGCCCCACAGAACATTTTGTAGTATGGCGATGTAAACACCAAAACCGCCAAAAGATCAGACTCTCTTCTTTGATCGGAAAGAACGTTTTTCTAGCTTTTACGTTTTTTTAGTCATCAACAGTTAAATATAGGCTACTTTCAAATCTGTTCCTCAAGTGGGGAAAGAAAAAAAAGAGAAAACAGCCTTTTTTTGAAAGTAGACACCGCACGAACAATGACCTTTATACAAGTATTTTGTCTTTTTTTGTGAAAATTTCAAACGTGAAGATAAAACAACACAGCGAAAGTACTTTTGACAGTCAACACAAATACAACTGTACAGAATTTACATTACAAAAAAATGCATGAACAAATGGGGCTCCCACTATTTTACTTTTTTCCTCCAAATTCTCCTCCGTTACCGTTTGCTCAGTAGTCCAGGTTTTTATGAGTATTACCTTGTGGATAATATTTGGCAAAGTTTTAGCAAACTATGGATTTTGATTTTATTGTGATTTGGCTGTGAATGGATTCTTGTGTGGTTGTTATTCTCCTTGTAACCAGTCCTTACTTCTGCAAAAAAAAAAATATATATATATATATATATATATATATATATATATATATATATATATAACTTACTATAAAAATACATTTTGGAAATTGCTTTCATGGGACATGAAGGTGGCTTTCAATTACTTTTTTCATCTGCACTTTGTACTGGAATGGGAGTTGAACGTCTACTGAATGCATAACTTGTAAGTTTTAAAAAGTACATATTATGGCTAATTACTAGATAATACTTTTTGATGTTTTTGCAAGAATAGAAAAAAGTCCAAAGTTCTTTTCTTTCTCGTCATCCTAAAAGTTTCTGGACTCTTATTGTTTCCTGCAATATGGATGATCTGCGAATGGCAAATTCAAATCTGGACTGCCATAAGATGTTACATTGTAATATGAGCTACTTATCCTCGCGAAGGTCATGGGAGTGCTGGAGCCAATCCCAGCTGTCATCGAGCAGGATGCGGGGTACACCCTGAACCGGTTGCCAAACAATTGCAGGGCACATGGAAACAGACAACAGTTGCACTCACAATCACACCTAGGGGCAATTTAGTGTCTCCAATTAATGCATGTTTCTGGGATGTGGAAGGAAGCTGCTTAGCTATAGCCTGTCGTGCCGGTACTGTATAAGCAACAAGTGCCCGGAAAAACCCACGCAGGCTCAGGGAGAACATGCAAACTCCACACTGGCAGGTCCGGGATTTGAACCTTGGACTTCAGATTTGTGAGGCCAACGCTCTACTGCTGCATAACCGTGCCACCTACTGTGAACTAAAGGGACAATGTTTTTTGGGGTTTTTTTAATGAGCGTGTATGTTTGCTCAATCTCTGTAATGCTAGTTGCAAACGGTGACGTTTGTATTCATCTTTGTTTGACTATGTCGATGTTCATTGGAGGAACCTTGGGATCGATGAAGCTTGGCTGCTTTGAGGCCCTCTGCAGGGAGTTTACTCAGCACAATTCCAGATGCCATTAATTGAAATCCTGGTCAAGAGACAATCCGCCTGCAAGCCGTTGAGAGCATCTCGCCATATGTTTGGCTCCTCCTTTTAGGTGATCACTTTTCAACAAATCAATCTACTTGGAGCGTCGTCTGTTCTTGCCCCACGTGTTATAAAGCATCGTTCCTGTCGGTCTGAGTAATATTTAACTTGCATTGGTGCATTAAATTTCTTGTACCAAAAGCTATTTTTTTAGATAATAAAAAAATTGTGCTCTTTTCTGACATTGTTTCTCTCTTCATTGCTTTTGAACTACGATGACCCGCACCCTCCTTCTTCCTCTTCTTCCTCTAAGAGAGGGACACTCACCATGGGGCATTGTTCCCCTCTACAGGTGGCCATTCATTCCATTGGAGTTATCCAGAGGGTTGACGATCACACAGAAACTGCACAAGATACTCCCCCACCCATCTCCATTAAAAATATGCTTTTGATTTTTTTAGACAGCATTGGCAGGGAATAGATGGGGTCTGAATTACATTTTGGAAGGCATTGGCAGGGAATAAGTGTCGCAGAAATGTTTTTGTCACCATGGCCTGATCTATACCTTGCTACAATTCTCTCACAGAGCTATTCAGGCAGTTCCTTTGACCTCATGATTCTCATTTGCTCTGATATGCACTGTGAGCTGGGAAGTCTTAAAGAGTCAGGTGTGTGGCTTTCCTGATCAAGTCCAATTAGTATAATCAAACACAGCTGGGCTCCAACGAAGGTGTGGAACTATTTCAAGGATGATGAGAATAAATGGACACCAACTGAGTTAAATATGAGTCACAGCAAAGGGTCTGAATACTTACAGTTGTGTGATAATTCAGTTTTTGCGTTTTTATATATCTGCAAAAATGTCAACAATTGATTTTTGTCAATATGGGGTGCTGTGTGAGCATTTAATAAAAATAAAATAACTTAATTGATTCAAGCAAATATCTGCAATATAACAAAGAGTGAACTATTTAAGGGGGTCTGAATACTTTCCATACCAACTCAACTGTATTTAAAGGACCCACACATAATTTTAGGTGATGTATTTTATCAAAACAACTTTTTCTGCTATTAGGAATGTAATATTGACTCAGTGGCCCCTCACTAAACCTGATAAATATGAATTATAAAGTCGTCCACACAGTCCCAAGTTCCGGACATTTTTCTGCCAAGAGGACACAAAATCTGGTTGTTCGATTTTCTCGAGCTTACCTACATCACTAGCGAAGATCTCTGCTCCCTAGCCATTACTGTCCACATTACAAATGCTTGTGTGCTCACAAGTGGGTTTTCTGCACGGAGGCAGCCTTCTGCATTGAGGCAAACAATTAGAAGAAAGGGGGCAGCCTGAGCCATTTGTGGGCAAACTTGATACAAAAGTGGGTCAAACTGAAGTATCTGTGAAAGAAGCCTTTTCTGAACACTTGAATGACAAAACCAAGTTATTTTCTGAAATGAAATTGACCCTTTTATCTTTTTAAATCCATGTTCGAGAGTCATATGGAGGTCTTAAGAGACAAAATATGGGACCTTTGAAACGACAACAAAATGCAACTACTCACTTTTCCAAGTAAGATGAGTAACCCTTCCTTGTAATCATTGATTTGAAGCCATTTGTAGGTGGATTTGCTTTGACAATTGCCGTCATCATCCTATTCGTGATTTGGCTCCACTTTTTCAATTGACTCGAAACACTTGGATGAGGTTCAAAATTCATGTTTCATCATTAAATATATGTTTTTCAGTCCCAAGATGACGAAGACACATTTTGTCTTCCTGTAGATTTGGGCTGGACTGTAGGCTCCTCGTATAGGCATCTCCTTCTCAGCTCTAGGTTAAAATTTTGGGTTGGGCCTTTTGTGTGAAGTTTGCTTGTTCTCCTCCATCTTGCGTCGTCTTCTCCAGGTGCTCTTTCTTCCGGTGTCATTCAAAAAGCATGCATGTTAGATTCATTAAAGGCTAAAATGCCCATTCCATACATCTGGAAATATTTTCACAGTGCTTTACATTTTCCACATTTTTTTAGGCCCTTTTCCAAAATTTAATATTTTAATTCACACAATTCTACAGACAACACCCACCATTACGTTAACATTTTTTTTCAAAATTTGCTTAAACCAAAAGAAAAAATAAACTATTACATCTACAGTGGAACCTCATCTTATGAACGACTCTGTTTATGTTCAATTTGGGTCATGTCCAAAATTCTTGCAGTACCTCTACACATTATTTTTGGTCTTTGTAGGGAAGTCCCAATTTTTTTGTTTTGTTTTGCATTTTATATTCCATATATGAATAAACTATTAGCTAGTCCTACGCCGTACTCAGCAAATGAGCTCACATTTTTTCATAAATTTTGGACATAGCCCATAGCATTCGCATAGGATTCCAAGACCATTAAAAATGTGTACTCACTGATTTCAGGATTCAGGATGTACAAGTGGTCCTTTCATCAAAGTATCATGGATCCTAAGTAAATTGATATGCAACAGGTCTTCGTTCAAACAACTTCATATCTATCGTCTAGTATCTATGTTATGCAGATCGTGATCCATGTTCATTCTGATATACTCCATTTTTTTGTTCGACCTTTTCAAACTCACGACAACATTGGCATTCTGGCACAGTTGGCATTAGGTCACAAAGAGAACACGAACACCAGTCTTTCGAAACGACCCTGTCTCGAACATCTCCGAGGTCCATGTTATGCTCCTCCGTCAGCCTCACACCCCATCTCCAACACGTCAAGTTCCATGTGTGTATTCTGGCTCAAACGCATGAACATTGTACATTGTTATTTTTGTTTTGTTTTCTCAATAGTGGGAGTAGTAATAACAAGGAACATTGACTCGCTGTTATACTTGCTTTATTGGCTCTTAGCACACAATGCTTCCGGCTCCTATTTACGGCGATGCTTCACTTAATAGTATTTGATGAAGTTGAATCGCACCAGCAACCCGCCTCCTTATTTAAATTAAAATTATTTCGTTCTGGAAGTTGTTTTGTAACGTGATATTTTTCACAAAAAGAAGCGCTTTTTACATGTAAACTGCCAAATCAAACCAAGCCCCCCCACACCCCCGCGCACCCCCCCCCCAAAAAAAAAAAAGACTTCAGAGCACATAACCAAAAGAATAATAACAACTTATGGTCATTTATGGGATTTTTGGCATTGGCCGACCATGCGAAGAGAAGTTTGAGAAGCAAAAAGCATGGTGGTGGACGGAGGAGGAGGAAAACCTTTGACAGCTAAGAGAAAATGTACGTACATAACTTAATTCCTCTATAGTTTATTGGAGCCCATGGTGAAGAAAGAGGAATAAACTTGCTATAAATACATATGAGAAACTCAAAAAAACATTTTGTACTTTACCAAGGTGCGCTAGCATGTGACAAAGTGTGTGAAAGCGCTAGTGTGTGAGTCAGTGACGGTCGCGTGTCAAAGGGAAATGAAGAGCATCATTGGGTAAAGATTGAGGTCCCTCCTAGCCAATGGGATGCCAGGAAGATGCTGAGCGATAGACATTGGGAGTGGAGCACTATCACGCAACTTTCTAACCATGATACAGGATGTTTCCCTTCATTGGGGGCGCCTGCTTGAGCCGTCACCTTATCATGGTGGAGGGGTTTGTGTGTCCCGATGATCCTAGGAGCTAAGTTGTCAAGGGCTTCATGCCCCTGGTAGGGTCACCCATCGCAAACATGTCTTAGCTGAGGGAACAGACAAAGTACAACTCCAAAATCCCTCTGATGAGTACAAAAATTGGATCTTGGTTTCCCTTGCCCAGACGCGGGTCATCGGGTCCCCCCTATGGGGCCAGGCCTGGAGGTGGGGCTCGAAGGTGAGCGCCTGGTGGCCAGGCCTGCACCCACAATCAGATGCACAGCCCAAAAGGTTAATATGGGTCCCCCTACCCATGGGCTTACCACCTGTGAGAGGGGCCATAGGGGTCGGGTGCAATGTGAGCTGGGCGTTGGCCAAAGGCAATCTGATCCCTGGCTACAGAAACTAGCTCTAGGGACATGGAATGTCACGTCTTTGGAAGGGAAGGAGCCTGAGTTGGTGCGTGAAGTCGCAAAGTTCCTACTAGATATAGTCGGACTCGCCTCTACGCACCGCTTGGGCTCTGGCACCACTCCTATTGAGAGGGGTTGGACTTTGTTCCACTCTGGAGTTGCCCACAGGGAGAGACGCCAAGCAGGTGTGCGTATACTTATTCCCCCCAGCTCGGAGCCTGTACATTGGGTTTTACCCCGGTGAATGAGAGGGTAGCCAGCCTCCGCCTGCTGGTAGCGGGATGGGTCCTTACTGTTGTTTGTGCTTCTGCACCAAACAGCAGTTCAGAGTACCCACCCTTTTTGGAGTCCTCAGAGGGAGTGCTAGAGAGCGTGGACAATGTTCCACGTTTCCATTGCTGAGGGGTGCGCTGCTGACCTCAACTCGGGATGTTGTGAGTTGGTGAGGAGAATACTTCGAAGAGCTCCTCAATTCCACCAACACACCTTCCCATGAGTAAGCTGAGTCTGGGTGCTCTGAGGTGGGCTTTTCTATCTCTGGGGTTGAGGTCACAGAGATGGTTAAAAAGCTCCTTGGTGGCAGGGCCCCAAGGTTGGATGAGATTCGCCCGGAGTTCCTAAAGGCTCTGGATGTTGTGGGGCTGTCCTGGTTGACACGCCTGTGCCACATCGCATGGACATGTGGGACAGTGCCTCTGGATTGTCAGACTGGGGTGGTGGTCCCACTTTTCAAGAAGGGTGACCGGAGAGTGTGTTCCAACTATACAGAAATCACACTCCTCAGCCTCCCTGGTAAGCTTTATTCAGGGGTACTGGAGAGGAGGGTCCGTCGGGAAGTCAAATCTCTGATTTAGGAGGAGGAATGTGGTTTTCGTCCTGGCCGTGGAACATGTGGACCAGCTCTACACCCTTTGCACGATCCTGGAGGGTGCATGGGAGTTCGGCCAACCATTCTACATGTGTTCTGTGGACTTGGAGAAGCCGTTTGACCGTGTCCCCTGGGGAGTCCTGTGGTAGGTTCTTTGGTTGTATGAGGTACCGAACCCCCGATACACGCTGTTTGGTCCCTGTACGACCACTGTTAGAGTTTGGTCCGCATTGCCGGCAATAAGTCAGACATGTTTTCGGTGAGAGTTGGACTCCGCCAAGGCTGCCCTTTGTCACCGATTTTGTTCATAATTTTTATGGACAGAATCTCTAGGGACAGCCGAGGCGTAGAGGGTGTCCGGTTTGGTGGCCTCAGCATCGCATCTCTACTCTTTGCAGATGATGTGGTTCTCTTGGCTTCATCAAGCCGTGATCTCCAACTCTCACTGGAGTGGTTCGCAGCCGAGTGTAAAGCGGCTGGAATGAGAATCAGCACCTCCAAATCTGAGACCATGGTCCTCAGTTGGGAAAGGGTGGTGTGCCCTGTCCGGTCAGGGATTAGATCCTCCCCCAAGTGGGGGAGTTCAAGAATCTTGGGGTCTTGTTCATGAGTGAGGGAAGAATGGAGTGGGAGATTGACAGATGGATCGGTGCAGCGTCTGCAGTGATGCAGACTTTGTATCGGACCATTGTGGTTAAGAGGGAGCTCAGACAAAAGGCAAATCTCTCAATTTACCAGTCGATCTACGTTCCTACCCTCTCCAGCTGTGGGTTGTAACCAAAAGAACAAGATCTCGGATACAAGCGGCCGAAATGAGTTTCCTCCACAGCGTGTTCGGGTTGTCGCTTAGAGATAGGGTGAGAAGGTCTGTCATCCAGGAAGGGCTCAGTGTCGAGCTGCTGCTCCTCCACATTGAGAGGGGCCAGATGAGGTGATCTTATTCGGACGCCTCCTGGATGCCTTCCTGGTCAGGTGTTCTGGGCATGTCCCACTGGAAAGAGGACACGCTGGAGAGACTATGTGTCTCTCTATGTCTATGTTTCTCTTGGGAACTCCTCGGGATCCCTCCGGAAGACCTGGAAGAAGTGGCTGGGGAAAGCGAAGTCTGGGTATCCCTGCTGAAGCTACTTCCCCCACGACCTGACCCGGAAAAGCAGTACAAAATGGATGGATGAATGGAATTTGGGGGCTACCAATAGCAGCGCCTTTTTCCTTTCGTATCCTGAATTTTCCTCCATAACTAGAGAGAGTATTTTTCGGTTCGGAACAAGAGATACCACTTGATTGCCTTCACCCATCTTTTGGTGCATCTTGGCCATGAAGTCGCGCTCTGAACGGCGCTCCAGTCTATGATAGAAATTTTGACTGTCCTATTACTGTCATTATCCACACACCCGCTATCGACACATCCTCCAAAACATCCCCATATGCATATTTAGCCAGTCCAGATCCACCAAAAGCACCACATTCTTTGTGAAGGAACATGGAAATTGGTGGAGTATTGTCGCATTTAATTTTTAAAAAAGTTAAACAAAGCACTGAACACTTTGTAGTTAGTGGTTCCTAAGAGGAAGCACTTGATTAGTGGAAATCTCTATGCTGCGCTCCACCTTGCGTTGTGCAACCATCATTGACTGTGCATCACAGAATGCATATCTGCATCATAATAGCTGCAGTAAATTAGCATATGATCACCTCTATTTGCTGAAATTATGATCATCCAGTGAGTTTGTGTTTGTAGCTACAGTGAGGAAAATAAGTATGTAAACACTCTGCGATTTTGCAAATTCTCTCACTTCGAACTCACTGAGGGGTCCGAAATTTTCATCTTACGTGCACGTTCACTGTGAGGGACACAATGCAAAGGAAAAAATCTGAAATCACATTGTATGATTTCTTAAAAAATAATTCATTTGTATGTTACTGCTGCAAATAAGCATTTGGACACCTGTGAAGATAAAAAAAAACATTTGGTACAGTAGCCATGACTAGCCTCTCAATTATTGAGATCAAATATTTCCTGTAGTTTTTCACCAGGTTTGCTCACATTGCAGCAGAGATTTTGGCCCATTCCTCCAAACAAATCTTCTCCAGATCAGTCATGTTTTCTGAGCTATCGCTGAGAAACTGAATTTGAGCTCCTTCCAAAGATTTTCTATCAGGTTTAGCTCTGACGATTGGTTAGACCACTCCAGAGCCTTGTAATGCTTCTAATGGAGCCACTCCTTTGTTATCCTGGCCGTATGCTTGGGGTCATTATCATGTTGGAAGACCCAGCCATGACTCATTTTCAATCTTCTTAACTGAGGGAAGGAGGTTGTTCCACAAAATCTCACAATACATGGCCCCGGCATCCTCTCCTTCATACAGTGAAGTCGCCCAGTCCCATGTGCAGAAAACACCCCCAAAGCATGATTCTTCCACCTGCATGCTTTACAGTAGAGAGAGTGTTTTTTTTGGATGGTTCTCATTGTTTCTCCATGGTGATTGGAATTAAGAACAAAAAGTTGTATTTTTGTCTCATTTGACTGCATAACTTTCTCCCATGCCTCCTCTGGATCATCCAATGGTCATAGGCGAACTTCGGACAGGCCTGGTTGTGTGCTGGTTTAAGCATTGCAACCTTCCTTGCCATGCATGATTTTAAACGATGTTGTCTTAGTGTATTACCCACAGGAACCTTGGAAACAGTGGTACCAGCTCTTCCCGTGTCGTTCTAGGATGATTCCGCCCTCACTTTTATTAGGATCATTGATACGCCTTGATAGGAGATCTTGCTTGGAGCCCCATCCCAAGGGAGCTTAACAGTCATGTTTAGTTTCTTCCATTTTGTAATAATTGCTCCAGCAGTTGATCTTTTTTTCACCAAGTAGCTTGGCAATTTCCCTGTAGCCTTTTCCATCCCTGTGGAGGTCTACAATTTTGTGTGTGATCTATGGACAGCTCTTTGGTCTTCGCCTTGTTAGTAGTTGGAGTTTTACTGATTGTTTGGGGTAGAGAGATATCTTTATGCACCTAATGACCTCCAACAGGTGCTTATAATTTAGAATAGTAGGTGGACTGTGAGCTGACGTTTTAGGGCTGTTTTTGGACTAACATGTCTTTGAGTGCCAAAATTTTTGTTGATTGGCAAGTGTTCAAATACTCATGTGTAGCAATAACATACAAATTAAAAAAATCATACATTGTGATTTCCTGATTTCTTTTGTCGATTATGTCTCTCACAGTGGACATGCACCTAAGATGAAAATTTCAGACCCCTCTATGATTTCAAATGGCAAGATCTTGCAAAATCGCACCGTGTTCAAATACTTATTGTCGTCACTGTACGATGCTTGCAGCAAGACCCAGCGGTCGACAAATAGGCTGTATTGCCGAGCATCTGAAACTGACAGAAGAGCAGCATGGGCGGCTTATCCATATGGACAAGTATAGTTGTTCCAATGGATAAACAGCTGTGGTAAGAGCAGCTAACCTCTGGAAAGGCTGCTCCTATGCAACTTCCTTTACAACTTTAGCTCACTGAACAATAAATTAGATCTCCAAATGGAATCTATCAAAACAAACAATGGCCTTCGTTCGTTCGGCAAGGAAATGTGTAAGTACACAGCCGCACTTTTGCCAGTTTGCTTGATCAGCAGCAGGAATCCCCCAGCCCTTTACATCAGCCACAAATTCAAATTTCTCAAGATAATCATTAACATGAATGATCGCCTATTCTCATGTTTAAAATGAGGAAAAAAAAGTAAATCTTTCAACTTGTGTATTATTCAAGTTTGAGAAGAAAAAAAGTTTTTCTCAAGTCAACTTTATTTATAGTCTTTTCATTGTTGTTATTGACAAGACACTGAATCGTTTTTTAAAACTTTCTGTTCTTTATTATGTGTAGCCCAAACAAAGCAAAAAATGGATGAAGCCAGCAGATCAGAGGCCAAGTTCGTGAAAATAAAAGCCTGGTCTAAATCTCGAATCAGGCAGCTGGAGGAGGAACTGAAAAAAAGTCAGGTCAGATGACCATCCATCTAAATTTAGCATTGTATTTTTCTTGCCTGTCTTCTTTTGTTAAAATGTTTACTGTTGTGAAATGTTAATACCATACCACACCACTAACGAGTATTTCTAATCTGATACATGCCTGAAATAAAAGCAAGCACACATACATTGGTACCTTGACTGATAAATGCCCCAGTTTTCAAAATACAAGCTTTTGCTTTGGAGGTTTTTTATTTTTTATGCTTTCGCTTGTAGGCAATAATTACGAGTAAGCTTTAGACCCTACACAGCAACCAGTGAAGTGATAAAAATGGAGGAATTAAGGGGGAACCACTTGGTGTGAACCTATGCTTCATTCACAAGTAGATTTGTGCAATTTTTTTTTCAGGCAAATCTTGCCTACATCACAAATAATGTTTCGTTACAGCCGCATAGAATACTCACTTGTGCGTTCTCTCATGTGCTGTCAACATCATACACTCTATGCATCACGTATTTCAGGGAAAATTGGTCTTGTTTTTTTTTTTTTTTTGCTCTAAATTAGTCCTCAGTATGGCTCCCAACAAAGTGAAAAGTGAAGTGATTGTGTTGTCAAAGTGCCACCAATACATAAAGCATGATTTTTAGTACGTTTTTAATGAAAAAAAAAAAGGCAGCCAGAATGGACCCATCGGTTTTTTCACCTCACGTCATGATGTTGTCGCCATAAAAATCCTCTCGAGGCATTCGTTTTGGAGAAGAAGCAGGAAGTGACGTTTTTCCAGACACCCACACTGGCGGGTTCGTATGTTTGTACCAGTTTTACCGGCGGGAAAGTAGCTCATTTCCTGAGTGTTAGCCAAAATGCCATCTCGTTGTATTGCTGGATATTGCTCGAATATTCTGGAGGATGGATTCACTCTTCACACGTTTCCAAAAGGCCCGGTTCGTCGTGAAAAATGGATTGCACAGGTGCAAAGTACGAGAGCTTTGTGTGTTCCAAATGACAGGTTGGTCTGTATAGAGCTATGCAAAAATAGTAAGTAAATAATAAGGGGATGAGAGCAACGGTGGTGTTGTTCATCACCGCTACAGCCTACGCTACATACTGTCATACATCTTGTCGGGGAGTCTGTTAGAAGTTATTCGCATATCATCTAAATATGTCTCGAAACGATAATATTGCCCCGGTCACTTCACCGATTATGAGATATTCTCTTTCGTATCAAAGGGGCATCGGAAAATCCGAAAATCTCTGTTGTTCGTCTCCCACAGCAGGTGGCACAGCGTCTTCTCAATGGCAACTGTCCCAGTCTGACATCTGTTAATGACGTTACAGGCAATATGGCTGCCACTGGGATGTCGAGTGAGACTTTCCGCATAAATGACAACTCTCCAAAATGTTTTTTTTCATGTAGACATCGAAGTAAATAATATTATATGTTGTTTTCATCACAATATCTATTTTAAAATGTATATGGGCATCTCGGTGGCACTTTAAGAATTCCGGAAAGTGCCACTGTTGCAATCGTGTCCACTGAGTTTTCGCTTGCGTGGCTCGGTGCATACCATAAAATATTTTTATTTTGTTGTTTCATCTGAAGAGCTGTTAACACTGCGTACAGAATGTTGTTCCTATGACAGCAGAAATGTCATCAGTTGACCCTTTTGCACATATGAGGGTCCTGCAGTACATGTAATACATCTTTTGCTAAAGAAAGACTGCCTCATGAAAACAGTTACCTCGCGGCTTGAGGAAGAGGATAGATATATACAGCATTCACTCAGACACGTCATTTTAAGCCACAACACAAGAATGTACAACAATCTGTGCACGACTTGCGGCTTTCTTTCTCTCCAAAAAGAATTTCTTACATTACATTCTAATTTATTATAATTTCCTATTCCCATTTGTTCATACATTGCCGTTTTCCTTTATTAAAAATGTAACAAAAAAGCTGTTTGAGGGATTGGAACGCATGAATGGCCTCTTGATAAATTTCAATAATTGATTTTAGTTACAACTGTTTTGCATTATGCCCGTGGGATCTTTCCTGTTCGCAATATCTCATACTGTATATCCTTTTAAGGCTGGCATTGCCCCTCCTGATCTGACTGCCTTACAAAGTCGGATTATAGAGCTTGAGGTGGAACGACAGGAAAACCTTTGGAAAGTGGAGCAGTATGAGGATCTCAAAGCAAACAATGGTACTCAAAATGCTAATTTGTGGTCTCAAGTTTTGTTTTCATTTTCGAAAACATCCATGCTGATTTGAATCTTAATATTAACTCAAAGATTATCACATTAAAAATTCTCACACCTTATGTATATTCCTTTCCCACTAGACATGTTGGAGGCTAAACTTGTGGTATATGAGGAGCAACAGAGGGCCCTGCAAGCAGACCTGGAACAGTTTACAAAGAGAGCTGCCTCTCAGGTCTGGGATTCAAGAATCTTTTTTAAATGGCCTACCCAATAGTCTGGTGTTATCCTTATTGTTTCTTGACATTTGACTGAGCACAGGCAAGTGAGTCTGAAAGTGCTGATGATGCTCAAAGCAAGGTCTTAGAGTGGCAGGAGATGGTAGATGAGGCGGTCAGGGCCAAGGATCATGCCAAGGAAGAGAAGGCTGCTATGGTCCTACGCATTAACCACATGGAGGATGAACGAGAAGGTAAGGCCTTTGCCAGATGCTGATGACAGTTAATCTCACAGGTCTTGGAAGGAAATTGTAAAAATAATATAACTCAACTTTCAGTGGTTTACATAGTTTTTTTCACGTTTAAAAATTAAAAAAGATAGAGCAATAAGAAAAATGTCGTGAATTGTACTCTCCTGTGAATGTTGGGCATGTCTTTGGGATAGTCTTTGTAGAAATATAAATCCCAATTTATATGGCTAAATGAACTGGCAACTGTGTGTGAATTCCACCTCTTGTTTTATCATCACCTCACCACCACGCATAATTAATGCTACAGACAACGTTCAAAATTTTTTTTCTTTAGTGTTTTACTGTGTCATATTGTCTGACTCAACATTACTTTTCTTTTTTATTCACTGTTGTCTCCAATGTTAATGGGGAGCACTTTATCAACCCTGTGCTGTCCCATCATGAGGACTGCTTCCATCTCCAGCTCCTGCTCCATGGATGGGAGTAGCCACATAGAACAGTTTCCCATCAGTTTTGTGCATGCAGGCTCCTCTTGAGCTGTAGTGCAGCTCCTACTGTCTGTACTGGCTTCAGTTTCCCATAATTTTGTATTGGGATGAGCAGCAGCCAGTACAGTAGTGGGCTGCACAATTGAATCGTAGTTTGTATTCCCACCCCACTGTCTGGTGCTAGTTTTCTTTTCACTTCTTCACTCAGTTTTTTTCTGTCTTGTTTTAAATTATGTCTCCTTTTCTTCACAACAAGCAGCAGATTGGCAGATATAATTATTACAAAAAGAGGCTTCAAACTGTTTAAAACCAGTCTCTGCTAAGTGATATTTAGCTTTTGGAGGTGGTGGGGCAGAGGGCGGTTGGCTAGAACAGATAAATACCATTTTCGTTCATTTCAATGGAGAAAGATGATTTGAAATAATCGTGGTTGCTAGTTTACAAGTGTGGTCAAGTTACAAATTTAACTTATATTTCAAGTCATCACAGTACTTGGGGTGAAACAAATGTCTTGAGGCCTTTTGCAAGATTTTAATTTTCAATGCCCTTAAAGTGGGAGTAACCTCATTGGCAAAGGTAGGTTGACTAAGTATTCTAGTAGTCCCTTGTACAGATTCTGCAGAATTGCCATATCAGTGTAGCAACAGTAGAAATGACCTGTATTGGCAGCGCTCCTTGCAAACAACGCAATCTTCCCTCAGGTGGACAACTAATTCCCATGGCATCCACCTGCAATCGAGTAAAGAAAGTACTTAATAAAACTTGAGTATCGTATTTTTTGGACTATCAGTCCCAGTTTTTTTTTTATATAGTTTGGCCAGGGGTGCGACTTGTATGTGAAATTATTAATACATTATTATGTCCATTCATCCATTTTCTGAGCTGCTTATCCATTATTTTCACACTGACAACCGCAAGAGAGCGCTCAAGGCCTGTGTATCTGTACCTGCTACTTCTGTACCTCTGAAAATTCACCATTTCAACATTAGTGGTAACTTATAAAAATAACTGAGAAGGACTGAACATAAATGACATGGAAGAGAAAATCATATTCTGCAGATTACAAGTTGCAAGTAGTGAAATTTGCAGCAACACAAATCGTTCGGATGGCTTCTTTAGAGCACGAAAAGCTCTGCTTGTGATGTATCGATAGGATACGACTGTTCATCGTGCCACAGTTCAAAAATAAATAAAATGTTTTCAACATCATCCCTGCCATCATCCCTGGAGGCTTAAGCAAAATACTCCAGCCATTTGATTGAATCGGAGCTTTAAGGCAGCCTTGCATAAGCTGTAGGAGCAGTGGATGATGGGTTGGGAGGCACAGCAAAAATGTGCCATGCAACTTTTCGGGAAGTCATTGGATGGGTTGACAAAGTATAGGGCTTCAATGACAACTAATACCATCCTGTCGGAATTCAGAAAGGCTGGAAATACTTCAGTGCGACTCATGTTTTCCTTATTTACTATCCATTTTTTGGCTGATACAACTTAAATTCCAGAGCGATTTATAGTCCAGAAAATATGGTAAATTGCTGGTTGAATTCATCTCCAGAGTGAATGTTGGTTCCTTTAAAACAGAATAGGCATGGGCATTATCCAAATAATCAATATTGATACTCCTTACGCTCGTAGATTTTCAGTGGTTTGGTATATTAATTCTAGAGAGACATTACTTTCATTTATTCCCAATTTAGAGCTATTTCATATACAATAGATTACTACAGCATCAACATCGGGGAGCGAGGTCTGCCAAGCCGCCGGAATTTTCCCTTAAATGCCCTTTTTAATATTATATCAGTTATTTATGCTCAATATTATTGTGACGATTTACACTATAGTTAGGCTTGCGATAGTGGTGATTACCACCTTAAAAGCATTATTACTCTAATAGATTTTTAGAGTGTTGTCTCTATAATACAACAACATCAATGTCTGGAAAAGGCTGTGAATAAAACATGTTTAAAGGAGAAATGCAGTGGTTTGCATTAACAATGCATCCAATAGGTCACGTAATATGTACTCTATCTTGACAATGTGATGTTAAATCCTCTCTTATTTAATACTGTTTGGAGAAGATTTTTATCGACAATTACGAATTTTCAGGGGCGCTGCCATTTTCGTGACTCACATGGCCGTATGAGACGTGTTACATGCTGTTTCAAACGCTCGATTACATGGGAGACCATTATGCCCAGGGCTGATTTCTTGGATTTATTCTCATCCGATAAAGAAATACCAGTATCATTTGATCAGGAAGACTGAGGAATACTTCCATACAGAGTGCTGGAGCCGTGAGCTCCCTCCCCGCCGAGCCAGGAGCCGGCAAGTGAGCTCACGGCTCCGCCGCTTGGTGGAGCAAGCTCGTCAGACTCCGGGTCATTCCGTCCGAATATTCAACAGTATTTATAGCCGAGCGGCAGAGGTCGCTCACGGGGGAGCGAGCTCAGCTCACAGCTCCGCCACTCAGCTCACGGATGTGTATGGAAGTATTCCACTGTCTTCCCGATCAAAACGCTATTAAATGAGAGAGGATTTAACATCACATTGTCAAGATAGAGTACATATGTGTATGACCTATTGGATATATTGTTAATGCAAACCACTGGATTTCCCTTTTAAATGTTTGATTGTTTAGAAGAAAATGTGTGATACAGAACAATGCTATGTGCTTGTCAACAATGTTGCCACAGTTGGCTTGAAAAAGTAACTCTTACTTTACTGATAACTTGAGCTTAAAAGAAACTTAGTTACTTTACTGATTACCTGAGTTTAAAACTAACTTAGTTAATTCATTGATTACCTAATTTAAAAGTAACTGTTAGAAAAAAGTAACTTTTTAGTTACTTTCAGCAGCTATCAAGTGGCAGGAATATCACCGCACTAAAAAAAAGCATTAGCTAAGCGTACCCATTACTTGATAATGCACTATACATAAGTTACAGAATGATGTAATTGACATGAAAAAAATAACTTCAATATGAGTGTAGTTAAAGCCACGTTAAATGAGTAACTTAGAGCAGACTTGGGATGCCAAATAGCCACTAAACAAGCACACCATTCTTAGCGCACTTCATTAAAGACTCATTAAGACAAACATACAGGACTAGATCAGACTACTGATTCTTTGGGGGTCAAACCTTAGTACAGTATTGTTCTCTTTCAAAGTGGGTAAAGAAGCCAAATATCGTACTCAAGAGCAAAGCAAAAAAAAATGTATCGGGAATTTCATACATGAGGTAACACAATGCGCTTTACGTGATTAAAACCATTCAAATACAAAAATGTATACATTTCAAAATTAAAAGTACAATTAAAACAGCTTTGAGTGCAAGAAATATCACTAAAAAGTGGAAGTACAGTACTCTAAAACGCATGAGATCTGAATTTGTAACCACTCACATTTGGAGCTGATATCACCTCTGTTGGCAATTTATTCAATTGTTTGGAGCATAATAGCTAAATACTGCGTCTCCATGTTTGCTTTGGACTCTGCACTTCACTGTTTGACCTTAGTCTGTTGATCTCAGAGACCTCTTTGGTTTGTATTCCATTCGCATTTCTTTCATGTATTCAGCCTAGGACCTGAACGATTTTGTGATTTGTAGACGAGTAGCAGAATTTTAAAATCTATTATCAAGGTTACTGGAAAGACTTTAGAATTGGAGTTTTATGGTCTGACCTCTTTGTTTTGGTCAGAACCTGAGCTGCAGTGTTCGGAATGAGCTGCAGCTGAGTATGACTCATGTAAAGTAACAAGTAGTCATCCAAATATTTACTTGAGGAAGAAAGTACTTAATGAAAAACATACTCAAGGAAAGAGCCTTTTCGGAGTAATTTATAACTTTTAAATCAGAGCATGAATAAAAAAAGAGTCAACACACCTGCCACCATTTCATTTTATAAGTGCCAAAAAACAACACATGCATTTGGGCCCTAAAAAAACATTTGCTTTTTTTTTTTTTAATTCACTCATGAAGAAGCTGTTTGCTGAGTAAAATTAGTAAATGTGTGCGAATAGTGGTAATTTTGTAATATCCACTGCTAATACAACAATAGAAACATGTAGAATTTCCCGCAAGGTATTTTCTCACATTATAAATGGCTGAAGCATCAAAGTTTCGGCAGTTGCAATTGAAGAGATGTATGACAAAGCTGCCCCACCCAAAAAATAAGTAATTTTGATTGGTTCGCAAAAACAACAAATTCATGTCGTGCCGTCTGATTTGTAAATGAAACATTGGTGTTCACGTTGAATTGTTTATATGTGCCCTACGATTAGCTGGGAACCAGTTCACAGTGTACCCTGTCTCTAGCCTGAAGATAGGTGGGATGGGTTCCAGCTCTCCCACGAACCTTGTGAGGATAAGTGATTCAATAAATGGATGGATGTACTAAATTCTCCATCTTGTGAATAAAAAGTAGCTAATGGCTGTAAATAAAAATTCACTGTAATCTTAACTACTAGAAAAAGTAATGCATTAGATTACTTATGACTTCATCAGACCCCATTTTTTTTAGGTACGTGTTATGCTTTCTTTGTTTCTTCTGCTCTTTAATGTGTCTTTATAATGTGGTACCTTGTATAATTTCTTTACGACCATTCTATTATTTTCTTTTTGTGCGAAGCTGCCCCTTCTCCCTACTCTTTACATTAACCTGTAGTCATAAAACAGATGGGAACATGTTTTGTACATGATTTAAAAAAGCTACACAGACTAGCCTTCATCCTGTTTGGCAAAATGGAAATGTAATTGCAATCGAAGACTCTTACTATTAAGAGTCAGTGATAATCATGGTGATTGAATTCAAATAAGATCTGTAAAAATTGCTCTCTTGTCTCGCAAATGTTTGAAAGCAATCACTTTTTCATTCCAATGTAAACATCTGGAACCTCTGACCACATACTAGAATTTTTTTTTCCAGTTGTGTTTTTTTTTTACATTCTCTTCTTTCTTTAATATTTGCTCTCTACTTCCATTATTTTGTCTTTTACTACCTTCTCTTTTTCTGCCTCTGCTCTCGTTACAAATAGTAATGCCTTCTGCTCTCCAGCCATAAAAACCACAATCTCTGATAACAATTCTTAACTGAACTCTATTGGCATCTCTCCATTTTAGCTACTCTTTTATCTAAACCCTCTTACATCCCATTTTCAATTCATACCCACATGCTCAATCCAACCCATATCTCCCCAATCCCTGTGGCACAAAACTGATTGAGGATGACTGGTTCTTTCCTGGCTGCTCCGATCCAGCTCTGGACTCTCGGCAGCAGGGGTTGGAGGAGGAGCTGGCTCAAGATCAGGGGCTCAGCCAACACAGGGCCAAAAACCTGGCTGTAACAGCCCAAAGAAGCCTGCAGGTAGGCACAATACAGTACATTACTGTGAATTTGCCATTTGCTGATAGTTATACCTTCAGAAAATTGTTACATATCTTGTTAGGTTTACCATTTATATTTTAAATCACTGGAAAGAATAGGTGAACAAAGAGCAGCATTATCAAACTCTGAGACATAAATTAAAAATGAAAACGTTTATCCTTTCACATATTATACTATAAATAATCTACTTACAGTTGTCCATATTAGATAGAGATGGGAAGGATGTGCAGCAAGTAAAGGTGATTAAGGATAACGATGGAAATATGTTGACTGGTGCCAGTAGTGTGCCAAGTAGATGGAAAGAGTACTTTGAGAAGCTAATGAATGAAGAAAATGGGAGAGAGTAGAAGAGGCAAGTGTGAATGGCAGGGAAGTGGCAGTGATCAGTACGGGAGAAGTTAGAAAGGCACTGAACAGAATGAAAAATGTAAAGACAGTTGGTGCTGATGTCATACCAGTGGAAGTATGGAAGCAATTCAGAGAGGTGGCTGTGGAATTTTTGACCAACTTATTCAATAGAATACTAGTGGGAGAGAAGATGACAGAAGAATGGAAGAAAAGTGTGCTAGTCCCCGTTTTTAAGAACAAAGGTGATGTTCAGAGCTGTGGGAACTATAGAGGAATAAAAAGAATGAGTCACACAATGAAGTTATGGGAAAGAGTAGTGGAGGCTAGACTCAGGATAGAAGTAAGTATCTGCGAGCAACAGTAGGGTTTCATGCCTAGAAAGAGTTCCACAGATGCATTATTTGGCTTAAGGATGCTCGTGGAAAAGTACAGATAAGGTCAGAAGGAGCAACATTGTGTTTTTGTAGAGCTAGAGAAAGCCTATGACAGAGTACCAAAAGAGGAACTGTGGTACTGCATGCGCAAGTCTGGTGTGGCGGAGAAATATGTTCGAATAGTACAGGACCTGCATGTTGGGCAGCAGAAGAGCGGTGAGATGTGCCGTAGGTGTGTCAGAAGAATTTAAGGTGGAGGTGGGACTGCATCAGGGATCTGCGCTGATCCCCTTCCTGTTTGCGGTAGTCATGGATAGGCTCACAGATGAGGTTAGACTGGAATCCTCTTGGACTATGATGTTTGCAGATCATATTGTGATCTGCAGTGTAAGCAGGGAGCAGGCGGAGGAACAATTGGAAAGATGGAGGTACGCACTGAAAAGGAGAGGAATGAAGATTAGCTAAAGTCATACAGAATATATGTATGTGAATGAGAGGGGCGGATGAGGAGAGTGAAGCTCCAGGGAGAAGAGAAAGCAAGGATGGATGACTTCAAATATTTAGGGTCAACAATCCAGAGCAATGGTGAGTGTGGTAAGGAAGTGAAGAAACAGGTACAAGCAGATTGGAACAGCCGGCGGAAGGTGTCTGGTGTGTTATATGACAGAAGTGTCTTTGCTAGGATGAAGGGCAAAGTTTATAAAACAGTGGTGAGGCCGGCCATGATTTACGGATTAGAGACGGTGGCTCTGAAGAGACAACACGAAGCAGAACTAAAGGTAGCACAAATGAAAATGTTGAGGTTCTCGCTCTGCATGAGCAGGTTGGATAGGATTAAAAATGAGCTCATTAGAGGGACAGCCAAAGTTGGATCTTTTGGAGACAAGGTGAGAGAGAGCACACTTAGATAGTTTGGACACAGAGGCGAGAGAGTGAGTATATTGGTAGAAGGGTGCTGAAGATAGAACTGCCAGGCAAAAGAGCGAGATGAAGACCAATGAAAAGGTTGATGGATGTTGTGAGGGGGGACATGAGAACAGTGGGTGTTAGAGAAGAGGATGCACGAGATAGGCTTAGATGGAAAAAGATGACACGCTGTGCCGACCCCTAACAGGACAAGTTACAGTTGTCCATATTAATGTTATGATCCCAGCACTATTTCTTATGTTTAGTTTTTGAGGGGCGGGGGTTTATTTCAGATTCAATGTTACTACTCAACTCTTTTTTGACTTCCTGCTACATATAGACATTTTTGTCCAACCATGTTTGTTCTATCATTCAATCTTCCTTGATAGTCTTATCTTCTTTTTCACCGTTCTCCATTCTGCATTTTCAGCCTGCTGTAAATATTGTAAGCTACATATTGCTATGTGTGCACATTTTAGTTTTACCCTCAAAGCATTAGCATCACCAGTATTAGTTGAATTAAAAAAAAAAAAAAAAAAAAAAGAAAATTCCAGTGAGGGTTTGTGCACGATGCATTACAAACAGCTCAATGTATTTAATAATCTCTTCACTAAGAGATTTTAAACTTAAAACATGTAATTGTTCTGTCTCACCTATTTGGATTTGTTCTTACACATAGGAGGATTTTGAGTTTGATGGAAAAGTGCCATTCAAGGACTACCAAAGCACCTCGGAGAGCACAACTCCAATGGAAGGAGAAAACATGGGAGGTTGGTGGCCTGAGTACAGTACTCCTGACACAGGTGGGAGAATTACTAGACAGTTTACAGCAGCATGCACCTGGTTGTCCTCACCTTTGGTTTGATCTTTTGTTTTTCATCATAACATTAGTCATACTTTTTGGGGATTTGGGTTTCATTTGTCTTCACGCCAATGTATCATGCCATTTTTGGGAAAGACAGGCTTGAAGCTAAAAATACTCAAGATATTGTAATAAAGTGGGTCACAGAACAGTAAGAAAATTCAAAATGTTAGTGTTCCTGTTCTGAAAATTGCCCAAATAATGAAATCAGGACATTCATAAAATATTTGTATTTGCATCCATATTATATTTTTTTTATGCAACTTGCATGCTGGTTGAACTGACTAGTATGTTGGGGTCAGTAAATGTGAATGCACTGAGCTCTGGTGAAATGTACACAACCTGTCTAAAGTCGGGACACTCTTTTCCATGCAAAAGAGGAACCCTGTCCAAACCTTTGATTGTGTTGGTTGCAAGCTTCATTTGTGGCTTTTTCCATCTGTGATCGGCTTTATTCACCATGGATTGCGTGTTTGTTTTTTCAGGTGTGTGTGTCGGGGGCGGGGGGAGTAACTGAATAGACCATTCAACAATGCTGGTCAAATTTGATTTGGTAATTTTTCCAAGATTAATTCTGCTGTAAAATCAACGTTTGGAATAATGTGTTCTGGAGTTGAAACTGTAGTCATCAAAAAAGCTTGGATTTTAAACCAAAAAAATGATATCAAAACACCAAAGATAGATGTATCTGAGGTATTGGGCCTACAGAAGTCCTGCATTTCTAGGTCAGTCAATCACTTGCAGAATCCTCCATAACTACAGAGACAGCCTCAATTTGCTCATTTATACAGAGGTCAGTGAAAGGAGGGAGGAAAGATGTGGCTCTAAGACTACCCAAAATCCACATGAAAATGGGTGAGGCAGGGAAAGTATACAGTAGTTGCAGACTCGGTGTGGTTTAACCAAATACAAGACTGTTGAACTTAGTCTTAAGTCAAGAATTTAAAAAATTCTTCAGAGGTAGCTGCTACTTTTACGCAGGTAGACATTCCATAGTATGGGAGGAAAATTGAAACTCCTGTAGGACCTGTTAACTTCTCTTTAGCCCTAGAAGTAACTAAATTCATGTTGCAATATTCCGAACTCATGCAGTGTCACTCAACTGTAACTGTGTCTGACAGGAAAGAGACGTGGCAAAAATGGCATCCAGTTCCAAGAAAAAACCCACTGCTTACCAAAAAGAACATAAAGGCTCATCATACGTTTGCAAAATAAAAATAAATAAATAAACAATGAATGATTCCCAGGACTTTTGGAAGAGTATTATATGAACTGATGAGATGAAAGTTGATAGGTATACCACCTTTGGATGTTCAGATATGTCTTCATCAACTTAGAAATTGTTCTGAGAATTGAAATTAATTTTGCAAAAATAGTTTTGTGGTCCATCTGTCCATCCATCCATCCATCCGTCCATCCATCCATCCATCCGTCCATCCATCCGTCGCTAGGCCTCCCAGACTTCCATTGCTGGACAGCATGCCAAAAAAAAAAAAAAAAAACCTCAGCCAATGTTCCCTCTAAACTGCAATTATGCAACGCTGATACAGTTTCCGCAGATATTCTGTGTTGCGCGCAAAAAAAAAATCCAATGCAAATTGAAAGTATAACATACAACTATTCAGTTTGTGGAATTTTGCAATGAGATTCAAAGAGTGAGGGATGATTGGTTGTTACATCCAATGGCACAATTGACATACTATAAAAAATGAAAAGAGGAAGCCACTGGTTTCTTTGGGCAGCACACGGAACTTCCTCCAACAACGACCACTGCTCCGCCACACTCTCTTTTCCTAGTTTACCCTACAGCCGAACTCCTTCCATGTTCTAGTTTTTGCTTCGACTTCCACCAAAGCTGCATTCCAGACCAGTTGAAAACAAAGAAAAGATTAATGCGGTCAACATTGATATCCTGGACAAAAACCTTCTGCCTAGTGCTCAGAACTTCAGAATGGGCCAGAGGTTCACCTTCCAACAAGACAAAGACCCTAAGCACATACAGTGAAGAAAATAAGTATTTGAACACCCTGCTATATTCCAAGTTCTCCCACTTAGAAATCATGGAGGGGTCTGAAATTTTCATCGTAGGTGCATGTCCACTGTGAGAGAGGTAATCTTAAAAAAATATATATCCAGAAATCATCTGCAAAAAAGCAGAGATGCAATACCCCATCTTCACTATACACAGTGTTGATGGTGCACTGCTTCCCCCTCCCCAGACGCTGAATGGTGGACCAGATTTTCTTCAAACCTAACTGGAAATGTTTCTTCATCGCCTCACCGAATTCTTTCCAAATCCTAGTTTTTGCTTCGACGTCCACCAAAGCTGCATTCCGGCTGGTCAACTGGTATCCATCAGCTGCCTCGGGAGTTCCACACGGCAAAAAGCCCCGATATGACTCCTTCAAGTTCACGGCATCCCTCATCATTGGTTTCCCCCAACATGTTTGGGGATTGCCGCCACAACAGCCACTGACTATCTTTCGGCCAGAGCTCCAGTCGGCGTTCTCAGCAATAAAGGTGGGGAACATCATCCACTCTGACTCAATGTCCGACGCCAGGATCTGATCGGAGGTGCCATTCCTTCCAATTACGCCCTCACTGTCATTACCCACATGATTATTGAAGTCCCTCAGCAGATTGATGGAGTCCCCAGTGGGAGCACTATCGAGCACCCCCTCTAAGGACTCCAAAAAAGTGGGTACTCTGAACTGGTGTTTGTTGCATAGGCACAAACATCAATCAGGAGATTCACCCATCTGAAGGATGGAGGGAAGATACAATGAAGAAAATATTTGAACACCCTGCTCTATTGCAAGTTCTCCCACTTAGAAATCATGGAAGGGTCTGAAATTTTCATCATAGATGCATGTCCACTGTGAGAGAGATAATCTAAAAGAAAAATCCAGAAATCACATTGTATGATATTTTTTTAACGATTTATGTGATACAGCTGCAAATAAGTATTTGAACACCCGAGAAAATCAATGTCGCCTTTGTTTGCAATTACAGAGGTCTAATGTTTCCTGTAGTTGTTCACCTGGTTTGCACACACTGCAGGAGGGATTTTGGCCCACTCCTCCACACAGATCTTCTCTAGATCAGACAGGTTTCTGGGCTGACGCTGAGAAACACGGGGTTTCAGCTCCCTCCAAAGGTTTTCTATTGGGTTTAGGTCTGGAGGCTGGCTAAGCCACGCCAGAACCTTGATATGCTTCTTACGGAGCAACTCCTTGGTTTTCCTGGGTGTGTCCTTCGGGTCATTGTCATGTTGAAAGACCCAGCTTTGACCCATCTTCAATGCTCTGACTGAGGGAAAGAGGTTGTTTCCCAAAATGCTACAATACATGGCCGCTGTTATCCTCTCCTTAATACACTGCAGTCGTCCTGTCCCATGTGCAGAAAAACACCCCCAAAGCATGATGCTACCACCCCCATGCTTCACAGTAGGGATGGTGTTCTATGGATGGAACTTATTATTCATCTTCCTCTAAACAAGGTTAGTGTAATTATGACCAAAAAGTTCAATTTTGGTCTCATCTGACCACAAAACCTTCTCCCATGACTCCTCTGTATCATCCAAATGGCCATTGGCAAACTTAAGATGGGCCTTGGCGTGCTGGTTTAAGCAGGGAACCTTCTGTGCCATGCGTGATTTCCAAACATGATGTCTTAGTGTATTACCAATAGTCACCTTGGAAATGGTGGTCGTAGGTCTTTTCAGGTCATAGACCAAGTCCTGTTGTGTTGTCCTGGGCTGATTCCTCACCTTTCTAAGGATCATTGAGACCCCACGACGTGGGGTCTTGCATGGGGCTCCACTCCGACTGAGATTGCCCATCACGTTTAGCTTCTTCCATTTTCTAATGATTAAGACCGAAGAAAAGGTTGATGGATGTTGTGAGGGAGGAGATGAGGACAGTGGGTGTTAGAGAGGAGGATGCGTGAGATAGGCTTGGATGGAAAAAGATGACAGACTGTGGCGACCCCTAAGAGACAAGCTAAAAGAAGAAGAAAAAGACTCCAACAATGGACCTTTTTTCACCAAGCTGCTTGGCAATTTCTCCATAGCCCTTTCCAGCCATGTGGAGTTGCACAATTTTGTCTCTGGTGTCTGCTGTCATGGCCATGTTACAAGTTTGAGTTTTACTGATTGTATGGGGTGGACAGGTGTCTTTATGCAGCTGACAACCTCACACAGGCGCATCTGATTCAGGACAATACATGAAGTGGAGGTGTACTTTTAAAGGCGGACTAACAGGTCTTTGAGGGTCAGAATTGTAGCTGATAGACAGGTGTTCAAATACTTATTTGTAGCAAGCCAACGTACAGGCGCCAAGCCGGGGGCAATAAGTACACCCACACCTGCTTGGCGCCTCTCAACGTGGGCACCTCCAGAGTGGAACAGAGTCCAACCCCTTTCAACAGGACCAGTACCAGAGCCAAAGCGGTGTGAGGAGGCCAGTCCGACTACATCAAGTCAGAACATTTTGACCTTGCACACTAACTTGGGCTCCTCCCCTGCCAGAGAGATGACTTTTCACATCCCTCGAGCCAGCTTCTGTAGCCGGGGATCAGATCGCCAAGGTCCCTGCCTTCGGCCTCCACCCAGCTCTCACTGCACCCAATCCCTCTGCCCTCTCCCGAATGTGGTGAGGCTATGGGAAGAGGGACCCATGTTGCCCTTTTGGGCTGTGCTCGGCCAGGCCCCATAGATTCTGGCCTGGCCACCAGGCACTTGCCTTCAAGCTCCACCTGCAGGCCTGGCTCCAGAGGGGTGACCCCGTCCAGGCAAGGAAAACATATGCATTTATATTACTCATAATAGGGGTATTTTTGCCGTGTTTTGTCTGCTCCCTTACCTAGGACCTGTTCGTCATGGTTGACCCAAGCAGGGCCGTGAAGCGCTCGATAACCTAGCTTCTAGGATCGTCGGGACACACAAACACCTCCACCACAATCACAATAAGATGATAACTTCCAGGAAGGGTGTTTTTGTTCAACAGTGTAAAATGCTTTTTCCAGTTTAAAAAAAATCAGCAGCTAAACAGCTGCTCTTGTCTAGGAAGCTTTTGGTTTTTTTTTTTTTCAAGGTACACGGTGACAGAGTCCTCAGTTGAGTGATGAGCGCAAAAACCAAATTGCATTCGGTGTGCATAGCTTTTGCTTTGTGTCGTTGAGTTTTAACTTGCATTTTTAGATGTAGCGAAAAACTGTTAACTGACAGTAGTTTTCGAAAGTGTTCCTGAGCCCATGAGGCATTTGCACATTTTTTTAGTGGCGCCTGAGGGATCCAAGGTCATGGGCATTCAGTTTTTGTTTTCAGCCTTGCTGCTTACCTCCAGAGATTTCGCTAGTTTATTCTCTTCTATAATCCTTTGATTTATGGAGCGTAATTGATGAAATCTCTATGAAAATCTCTTACAAGTTTGGTTTTACTGATTGTATGGGGTGGACAGGTGTCTTTATGCAGCTGACAACCTCACACAGGCGCATTGCAATTGTATGTTGAGAAATGTTCTGAAACTGCATCATTTGCACATGTAGTTGTTCACAAAGTGTTGACCCTCACACTCTTTCTTGCTTGTGAACTTCTGAGCCTTTCGAGGATGCTCCAATCTTGACACAAACCTGGTTGCCAATTATCCTGTTCACCTGTGGAATGTTCGAAGCAGGTGTTTATTGAGCATTCCTCAACTTAGACAGTCTTTTCTTACCCCAGTCACAGCTTTTTTTGGATGTTGCAAGCATCAAATTCAAAATGAAAAAATATTTGCAAAGAAATATTTTATTCATTAGTATGAACATTAAATATTGTGTTTTTGGTGTCTTAAATTCAATATCGGTTGAAAAGGATTTCCAAATCATTGTCTTCTTTTTCTGTGAACATTTGAAACTACAGTGGGTGCGGGAAATATTCAGACCCCCCCTTTTCACTTGTTATATTGCAGCCATTTGCTATAATAGTATATATATATATATATATCAGGTGTGGTCCATTTTCTTCTGATCATACTTTAGATGATTTGATTTGATTATACTAATTGGACTTGTTTAGCAAAAACCATACTTGTCTATATAAGACCTTACAGCTCACAGTGCATGTCAGCGCAAATAAGAATGATAAGGTCAGAGCAACTCCCTGAAGAGCTCAGAAACAGAATTGTGGCAAGACAGTGATCTGGGCAGGGTTCCCAAAAATGCTACCTTGCACTTCAGGTTCTTAAGAGCATAGTGCCCCCTATAATCCCCAAGTGGAAGAAATGGATGACCAGAACCCTTCTGAGAGTTGGTCATCCGGCCAAACTAAGCAATTGGGGAGAAGAGCCATGGTGAGCGAGGTCAGGAGGAACCCAAATATCACTATACCCGAGCTCTAGAGATGGAGTAGGGTAATGGAACAAAGTTGGAGATAGTCAACAATCACTGCAGCCCTCTACCAGTCAGAGCTTGATGGCAGAGTGGCCCGATGGAAGTCTCTCCTCAGTGCAAGACATGAAAGCCCACATGATGTTTGCTAAGAAAAAAAAACAACCTTACAAGATTCTCTGCTCTTATGAGGCAAATAGATAACTTTTTGGTTTAATTCTAAGAAGTATGTGTGGAGAAAACTAGTAACTGCTCATCACTTGTTTAATACAGTCTCAACTGTGAACCATGGTTCTGGCCGAATAATACTGTGGGGATTTTTGTCAGCTGCAGTTGCAAGACAACTGATTTCAATCTAAGGAAGAAAGGATGATTGCAGCCAAGTACACAGATATCCTGGACAAAAACCTTCACCAGATTGCTCAGTACCTCAGACTTGGCCGAAGCTTTACCTTCTAACGCAACAATGACCTTATGTACACAGCTAAAATCATGGAATGGCTTCATAAGAACCCTGTGAATTTTCTTGAATGGCCCTGCCAAAGCACAGACTTAAACCCAATTTAGAATCTCTGGCGAGACCTTCAATGGTTGTCCCCCAACGTTCACCATCCAACAAGGGGTCTGAATACCTATGGCTGTGTGATATTTCAGTTTCTTTTTGAATAGATCTTTTTTTTTTTCAATATGGGGTGTACATTATTAAGGGAAAAAAAGACAAATGATTTTATCAAATGGTCTGCAAAGTACCACACAGTGACAAATTTAAGGGGTATAAATACTTTCCACACCCACTGCATGTCCTATCTTCAGTGGAATTGTGGTTTGTAATATTTTGTCTATCCCCTGCAGACGAGCATGAGTGACTATAGTGATTCCAGAGAAATTTCTTTTTGCCTTTTTCCTTCCTAACAATTCAAGAGGGTTTGCGATCTCTCGTGGAGGAGCTGGAGCTGGAGAGAAATCAATTACAAGAGCAGATAATGGGTCTTGAAGAGCGTTGTCAAGATCTAGAAGATCGTCTACAGCTGCAGGCACGCATCGAGACCTTACAGGTAACCTCATCCTTCAACCACAACTTACTGCAAACTAGTCTGAAAGACCACCCACTCAAAATAGCATGTCATACACTAACACTATGAACCTTTACCCCGTGATGAGTAAATGCTGAATCACATGCTTGTCTCAGCCCCTGAAGAATGGGGTATTGTAGCAAACCCTTCTAACACAGGTGACGTTTGATGTAGATGAAGATGAGCAGCCACACAGAGTCGTTCAGATGTGTTAGATTGCTCATGTACAGTATGTGTGCGCTGGACAGCAACTCTGGCGGTGACTGCTAATAGTGTGGTGTGTGTTTTACGATGAATAATAACATTACTTTTGTGAACAATGTATAATTACATATGATGTTCAGTCTGAGAATCACTGGACTAATAGCAAAATGATTATAGTCCCTTCCAAAAGTATTTCAATGGCAAGATCTATTCCTTTGTTTTTGCTGTATTCTGAAGACACCTGGATTTCAGATCAAATGATGAATATGAGGCAAACGCTCATAATTACAGCTTTAATTTCATGGTACTGTGGTACCTCTACTTACAAATGTCTCTATTAACGAAAAATGCAGGTTACGAAATCCCTCCTCGGAAAAATATTGTCTCTAGTTACGAAGGAAAATTTAGGATACAAAAGGAAGATGCACGAGATAGGCTTGGATGGGAAAAGATGACACGCAGTGGCGCCCCCTAATTGGGACAAGCTGAAAGGAAAGAAGAAGATTTGCAGCCCCTAAAATTCCACCAAACATAAATATCCTGTATCTTTGTTTGTGTGTCGTAATAGAGCTGCTCTGCCATTGGCTAGCGCATCTTAAGCATCTTCTTGGCATCCCATTAGATACGAGGGATCTCAATCTTTACCCATGATGCTCTTCTTTTCCCTTCAAAACTCGAGTGTCACCGAATCACGCTAGCACTTTCACAGACTTTGTCACACGCTAGCGCACGTTGTTAAAAGTACACGTTTTTCGTGAGTTTATTTATTTGTTTATGCAAGTTTATTCAGATTTTTTTCTCACCATGGGCCCCAAGAAACTTTATTGGAATTAAGCTGTGTGGTTGTGTACATTTGTACAAATGTTTTCTCCCTGCTGTCAAACGTTTGCCACCTCCTCCATCCCCCACCCTGCCTTTCACTTCCCACTCACCCTTCTCTTTACATAGTCTCCAAGTGCCAAAGGTAAATGAACATAATTTGTATTATTCTTTACATTATGTACTTTGAATGTTTTTTTGGGGGCGGGGGCACTGTAAAACGGATTAGGTTATTTGCATTTAAAAAGCGCTTCTACCCACAAAATAAAAGTTACAAAACAACATCTTGTTAGTAGCGGTACCACAGAGGACCTTTTGTTTGAACCCACCCACTTTTCAAATGAACAAATATATTGGCACATGCGACTGGGATTTTCTAGTTTCTCGGATGTTGCCTTTTAGATTGATTGCTTAAACATTAGTTCGTCCCTGTTTTTTTTGCTTTGGGTTTCACCCATATGAAAACTGAATTTACTGTTAAGCAAACATGAAGAACAGAGAGCTGTCTATAGCAGAAAAGCAAACCATTCTGAAGCGGAGATATTAAAAACTCGATCAAAGCTGGTTCACAAACATGGGGCTCACTCCTCTTCCCAGCGATTTCCGGCTGACATGCTGTCTTTACAGGCAGACATGATCGAGGACAGCACATGAATGTTAAAGGGCGAAGGGTGGCCGTGAACAAGGATCACAATCTCATTCTCGTACAGTGCAGACGCCTTTTGCCTTGTTCTACTTGATTTGCCTTTGTTGACATCTTTTCCTATTAATAAGCACATTTTTCTTTTAAAAAAAAATTTAAGCCGTGACTCCTGGATAGTTCTAAAACTGTGGGAATAATGTTCTTTTTTTGTGGATAATCAGTTGTTGCGATATTCCAATCATTTTTGGATACGCTCTCATGATTACGTGAGTGTGGCGCACTAATTAGCAGAATCCTTGTGTAGCAACAAGACTAGCCGTCAAGATGCCCCCCAACTCCACTGAGGACTATCACTAGGACTATATATACGGCAAAGGATGTTTGGCCTGCAATCAAAAATCCACCGTCTTGAAGTGTTTGTGGATGTTAATGGACAGGCAGGGAATGAAACCACTCTACCGATCTCTCAAAATGGTGAGCAGAAGTGTGCTAACAGAGAGCCACTTAGCTCAATAATGAGGACAGATTTGGACTGTGGAAACAATAATGGATCCTCCAGCAGTTCTGTATGGAATTTAGTGGGAGCACAGTCCAAAGATATGGGACATCTAAAACACCAGCAGATTACCGAGGAATCCGGCTGGCCTGCATTGCAAGCTGCCTGAACCCCGAGTGACCAGCCATGAGGGTCGTGACACCAAAGAGCAAGAAAAAAAGGACATGAGTCAATTCAAAACATTGACATCAGGCATATAAATAGACTTGAGACACTTTTACAAGATCCTGGGCAAGAATGCTGATTCTCTGTTACCACTGAAAGGTATGAAATTTAATCATACAAGATAAAAATGGGATCCCAAACATTAATATTTGATGAAGGAGCTGTCAAGGATATTAAACATTTTTGCAGTGAGAAGAACACCTAAGGTACCGTGTTATACGAATGACATGGTGTCTGATATTGCTAAAAAAAATCCTGAAGATTATTGGTCAGCTCCCAAATGTGAATTCTGTCATTATGCACAGGGGGGCCCTGGATGTTCTCAAGCAGCAATCAGAAAGAGGTTCTGAAGTGAGATTTCATTGAGCTTTTAACAAAACTCCAATGTTTGGATTTTGAGGATTTAATAAGCGGACCTCTCACTTTTGTACGATTTGGCGATTAACGTTTCTCGAGGCTCCGACAATTGAAAAGATGGTTAAGCGGTGTGTGTACTGCACTATTCATGTGTTTCATTGACAATTTTTGCATTCTGTGAGGGCAGACATCTTTACAAGACAGACGGTTTCTGTCTAAATAGACAAGAAATTAAGTTATTGGCTGCCAACATTTTATTCTGTTTACACCATTCACCGCCCCAAAAAGAAAATGGAAATGTTTACAAAAATCAAGGACGAAAGGAGGCCGTTGTTTCCACACAAGCCCAGAAAAAAAACAAAAAAAACAAAACTAAGACAGGCTGCAGTAAAAGCATTTCAATTGAAGAAGCAGTCTGGTGAAGTCAATTGGTTAGGGTTAGGGCTGGGGTTAGGGTTGATGCAGTTTTTGCAAGTAAGGGTAATTCCACCAAATATTAAATTTTTAGTTAGTTAGTTAGTTATTCACAATAATTTTATCTTTTTTTTAAAATCCCACCTATATGTATATACAATTAAATAAAAGGTCAAATTCTGACCCTTTGTTTTCTATTTATCTTTTGATCCGAAACCCAACTGAATTCAATATTTGACGAAAATGAAGCAATTGACATGTATGTTTCAATACTTTTGATAGGAGACTCTATATAATCATGGTCCATGGACAGTTTTTCCAAAACGTGACAATAGACTTACACTTGTTGGTATGATCATCTGTAGCTCATCTGTGTGCAGTGGTAATTACATCGCCAGGGCTTGATTAGGTTATTTAAATCCTGACTACTTTGTTAATGTTTCTGCCCTATTAGAATGAGTCTGATAAATTACAGATCCAGCTTGTCAGTGTGCGTACTCAGCAGACCAGGGAAGCAGAAAAACACCAGCTGTTGGTTAGCAGTCTCAGTGAGCAACTTAAGGGGTATGTTAATTCCAATGAAAATATGTCCTTTTTTTAGTCAGAGTATGAATTTCAAGAGGTAATATTTACTCTTTTCCAATATTTGATGTTAAAACATTAGTCAGTGTTATCTTTTTTACAAGCCATCTTGGTTTTTAGGAAGATTAATATTCGTTGTTATGCTTGTTGTGTTTAGGCTCAGTGACACACAAGAATGTCTGGAAAGCTCACTGATTGAGAAGGAGACCACATTAGCCAAGACATCAGAAAAACTTGAGCTCATTAACAGCCTCAAAGAATCCTTGTGTGAAAAAGAGATTAAGTACAAAGAGATATCTGAAAAACTCCTTTGGACAGAGCAAACTGTAAGTTTCTTTTTCTTTCTTTTGCCTAAACTGGGCATACATTCAGTGCGTACAGTATTCATACACCCTAAAATTTTTTTACCTTGTTATCTTGCAGCCATTTGCGAAAATGATTTTTCCCCTTTATATATGTACACGGCAGCACGGTGGGCCAGCTGGTAAAGCGTTGACCTCACAGCTCTGTTGACCCAGGTTCGATCCCAACCCCGCCTGTGTGGAGTTTGCATGTTCTCCCCGTGCCTGCGTGGATTTTTTCTGGGCACTCTGGTTTCCTCCCAGATCCAAAGAAAAGATGAAACATTAATTGGACACTCGAAATTGCCCCTAGGTGTGATTGTGAGTGGGGCTGTTTGTGTCGATGTGCCCCACAATTGGCTGGCAGCCAGTTAAGGGTGTCCCCTGCCTCCTGCTCGTTGACAGCTGGTATAGGCTCCAGCACTCCCCGCGACCCTTGTTAAGATAAATGGCAAAGAAAATGGATGGATGGATATTTGTACACTGTATTTAATATTGACAGAAAAAAAAGAATGGTTGAGAAATATTTGCAGGTTAAAAAGGAAATTGAAATATCACACAGCCATAACTATTTAGACCCTTTATTTAGTAGAAGCATGCTTTTGAGCTAATATCGCCATGAGTCTTTTGGGGAATGATGCAATGAGTTTTTCACACCAGGATTTGGGAATCCTCTGACATTCCTCTTTGCAAATCCGCTCCAGTCAAAATTTTCAGGGCTCTGAAAAAGACTTTGCTTGGATGGTAGCAGACACTGGGTACAGAAAGTATTCAGAGCACCTTAAATTTTTCACTTGCGATATTACAGTCATTTGCTCAAACGAAGTAACATTTTTTCACTTATAAATGTATACACACAACCCGATATTGACCTTTTGGCTTGTCCTGTTAGGAGTCACCACAGGGTGTCATCTTTTTCAATCTCAGCCCATCTTCTGCATCTTGCCCTTTAACACCAACTCCTCTCATGTCTTGCTTCACAACATCCATCAACTTTCTCTTTGTTCTCCGTCTCGCTCTTCTGCCTGGCAGCTCCATCCTCACCACTCTTCTACCACTATACTCACTCTCTCGCATCTGGACATGTCTGCTCTCTTGAACCTTATCTCCAAAACATCCAATTTTGGCTGTCCCTCTAATGAGCTCATTTCTTATCCTATGTAACCTGCTCAGTCCTGTCGAGAACCTCAACATCTTTAATTTCTGCCACCTCCAGGTCTGCTTCCTGTTGTCTCTTCAGTGCCACTGTCTCTAATCCGTACATAATGGCTGGCCTCACCCCTGTTTTATAAACTTTGCCCTTCATCCTCTTCTGTCAACATAACACACCAGACACTTTCTGCCAGCTGTTCCAACCTGCTTGGATCCATTTCTTCACTTCCTTACCACACTCACCATTGCTATGAATTGTTGACCACAAGCATTTGAAGTCATCCACGCTCCCTATCTCTTCTCCCTGGAGACTCACTCTTCTCCCTCCACCCCTCTCATTCATGCACATACAATGCCTTGTGAAAGTATTCGGTTCCCTTGAACTTTTCAACATTTCGCCACATTTAAGGCTTCAAACATAAAGATATAGTTTTTTTTTTTTTAATGTCAAGAACCAACAACGAATGGGACACAATTGTGAAGTGGAATGATATTTATTGGATATTTTAAACTTTTGTAACAAATAAAAATCTGAAAATTGGTGCGTACAATATCATTCGGCCCCCTTGCATTAATATTTTGTAGCACCTTTTGCTGCAATTACAGCTGCAAGTTGCTTGGGGTATGTCTCTATCAGTTTTACACATGGAGAGACTGAAATTCTTGCCCATTCTTCCTTGCAAAACAGATTGAGCTCAGAGAGGGTGGATGGAGAGCATTTGTGAACAGCAGTCTTCAGTTTTGCCCACAGATTGTTGATTGGATTCAGGTCTGGATTTTGACTTAGCCATTCTCACACCTGGATATGTTTATTTGTGAACCATTCCATTGTAGATTTGGCTTTATGTTTTGGATCATTGTCATGTTGGAAGATAACTGTCCGTCCCAGTCTCAGGTCTTTTGCAGACTCCAACAGGTTTTCTTCCAGAATGGCCCTGTATTTGGCTCCATTCATCTTCCCATCAATTTTAACCATCTTCCCTGTCCCTGCTGAAGAAAAGTAGGCCCAAACCATGAGGCTTCCACCACAATGTTTGACAGTGGGGATGGTGTGTTCAGAGTGATGAGCTGTGTTGCTTTTACACCAAACATATCATTTTGCATTGTGGCCAAAAAGTTCGATTTTGGTTTCATCTGACCAGAGCACCTTCTTCCACATGTTTGGTGTGTCTCGCTGGTGGCTTGTTGCAAACCTTTTAAACGAGACTTTTTATGGATGTCTTTGAGAAATGGCTTTCTTCTTGCCACTCTTCCATAAAGGCCAGATTTGTTCAGTGTACAACTGAATGTTCCACCTGAGCTGAAGATCTCTGCAGTGCAGTGGTCTGATACTCCTTCCATTTCAATATGATTGCTTGCACAGTGCTCCTTGAGATGTTTAAACCTTGGGAAATCTTTTTGTATCCAAATCCGGGTTTAAACTTCTCCACAACAGTATCTCGGGCCTGCCTGATGTGTTCCTTGGTCTTCAGGATGCTCACCACACTTTAAACAGAACCCTGAGACTATCACAGAGCAGGTGCATTTATACGGAGACTTGATTAGACACAGGTGGTTTCTATTTATCATCATCAGTCAACATTGGATCATTGAGAGATCCTCACTGAACCTCTGGAGTGAGTTTGCTGCACTGAAAGTAAAGGGGCTGAATAATATTGCACGGCCCACTTTTCAGTTTTTTATTTAAAAAAGTATAACGATTGTGTTGTTGATTCTTTACAAAAAAATCAAGATTTTATATCTTTATGTTTGAAGCCTGAAATGTGGCGAAAAGTTTAAAAGTTCAAGGGGGACGAATACTTTTACAAGGCACTGTATATTGTGTTTTACTAATCTTCATTCCTCACCTTCCCAGTGCATGCCTCCATCTTTCAAATTGTTCGTTCACCTGCTCCCTGCTTTCACTGCAGATCACAATGTCATCTGCGAACATCATGGTCCTAGGGGATTCCAGGCATACATCTGTCAGCCTATCTATTACCAGAGCAAACAGGAAGGGGCTCAGAGCTGATTGCTGATGCAGTCCCACCTCAACCTTCAGTTCTTCTGTCAAACCTACAGCACACCTCCCCACTGTTCTGCTGGTCTCATACATTTTCTGTACTATTCCAACAAATTTCTCAGCTACACCACTTTTACGCATGCAGTACCACAGTTCCTCTCTTGGTACTCTGTCATAGGCTTTCTCTAGATCCGCAAAGACACAATGTAGCTCCTTCTGGTCTTCTCTGTACTTTTCCTCTAGCATCCTCAAGGCTAATAATGCATCTGTGGTACTCTTTCTAGGCATGAAGCCATACTGTTGCTCACATACTTAGTTCTGTCCTAAATCTAGCCTCCATTACTCTTTCCCATAACTTCATTGTGTGACTCATCAACTTTATTCCTCTATCATTCTCACAGCTCTGCACATCGCCTTTGTTCTTAAAAAGGGAAGTAACCCAATTTTCCTCCATTCTTCAGGCATCTTCTCACCTGCTCATATTTTGTTGAATAAGTTGGTCAAAAACTTCACAGCTGCCTCTCCAAATTGCTTCCAGACCTCCACCTGTATCAGTCGTCAGGACCAATTGCCTTTCCATTTTTCATCTTCTTTGAGTTCCTTTATTTTGGGGTTCCACCATTAAGTCTCCTTCTCCCCTTTCTGACCAGAAGACACCCCAAGTATTCTCCTGCCTGTCTCTCTGATCACCTTGGCCGTCGTAGTCCAGTCTTCCAGGAGCTTCTCCTCAGTTCTCTTCGTGTCCCACTTCTACTTCGCTCATCTTTTTCTTGTTTGACTTCCCATATTTTGGGGTTGCACCACCAAGTCTCCTCGCTTTTCCTACCTGAAGACACCCCAAGTACTCTCCTGCCTGTCTCTCTGGTCACCTTAGGGATCCTCTGGCATTCCTCCTTGCGGAGCCTCTCCAGTTCTGTTAGGTTGGATGGTGAACATTGGTGGATAGCCATTTTCAGGTCTCTCCAGAGATGCTTAATTGGGTTTATGTCAGGGGTTTCAGTGGGTGATTCAAAAATGGTCACGGAGTTGTTTAAAAGCCGCTCCTTCATTATTTCAGCCGTGTGCTTTGAGTCATTGTCTTGTTGAAAGTTGAACCTTTAGAAGTTTTTTTTTCCCCTGAACAAACTCCATGCGGGCTTTCATGTGTCTTGCATTGAGGAGAGGCTTCTGTCTGCTCACTCAGCCATCAAGCCCTGACTGGTGGAGGGCTACAGTGATGGATTACTTTCTAGAGCCTTCTCCCATCACACGACTGCATCTCTGGAGTTCAGGCACAGCAATTTTTTGGGTACTTCTTCAAGCAAGCCTATGACATTGTACCAAGAGAGGAACTGTGGTACTGCAAGCCCAAGTCTGGTGTGGCAGAGAAATGTGTTAGAATAGTACAGGACATGTATGAGGGTAGTAGAACAGTGGTGAGGTGTGCCGTTGGTGTTTCAGAAGAATTTAAGGTAGAGGTGGGACTTCATCAGAGTTCCGTGCTGAGCCCCTTGCTGTTTGCGGTAGTAATGGATAGGCTGACAGAAGAGGTTAGACTGGATTCCCCTTGGACCATGATGTTCGCAGATGATATTGTGATATGCAGTGAAAGCAGGGATCAGGTAGAGGAACAATTAGAAAGAAGGAAGCACACACTGGAAAGGAGAAGAAGGAAGATTAGCCGAAGTAAAACAGAATATATGTACATGAATGTGAGGGGCGGAGAAGGAAGAGTTAAGCTCCAGGAAGAAGAGATAGCAAGGGTGGACGGCTTCAAATAATTGGGGTCAAAAATACAGAGCAATGGTGAGTGTGGTAAGGAAATGAAGAAACTGGTCCAAGCGGGGTGGAACAGTTAGAGCGGAAGGTGTCTGGTGTTCTGTGTGACAGATAAGTACCTACCAGGATGAAGGGATGTTCTGGAGACAAGGTGAGAGAGAGCAGACTTCGATGGTTTGGGCATGTTCAGAGGCGAAGAGAGAGAGTATGTTGGTAGAATGGTGCTGAGGATGGAGCAGCCAGGCAAAAGAGCGAGAGGAAGACCAAAGAAAAGGTTGACAGGTGTTGTGAGGGAGGACATGAGGACAGTGAGTGTTCGAGAGGAGGATGCACAAGATAGGCTTAAATGGAAAAAGATGACACGCTGTGGCGACCCCTAATGGGACAAGCCAAAAGAAAAGAAGAAGAATTTTTGCTTAATACTACAGCATGTAACCTCAATGCTTGCTTAATTATGAATGCAGACCTCTTTAACTGGACAGCATTAAGCGATTAAACTGAAATCCTTGCAAAATACTTTGATAGATTAAAGAATAATATGTAATTCATATATATATATATATATATATATATATATAACTCAAACATCCTGAAAAGATACTCATAGACAGTGCCGCATAAAACAAGTGTTTGTTGAGTAAGATAGATTAGGGCCAGATCAGATGTCATGTCAAAAACTGCAGGTAACTAACTTCTTTGTTTTTTTTTTGTTTTTTTTTTACTACTTCCTGTTTTGAACCAAGAGCAAATACATACAAGAACGTGCAGGCAATGCCAGCACACTCCCCGCCTGGCATGATAGAATGCCAATAACGAACTTTAACAACCAACTTCTAAGGCCAACTACTAGGCAAGAGGTACAAGAAATATAAGTTCAGTTATTGGCTGTAGCAGCATTTTTATCCCATCTTTCCTTGAGCCTTTTATCTCGGCCTTGCGAACAATGCCATCTTCGCTCGGAAAGAGTTAAGTGACTATTCCAAGGGGCGATTCGTTCCTCTTCAGCTGAATGTCCTTGAGAACTCCAAGGCTGCGTAGTTCAAGGTTTGGATGAGTGTTGTGTTATTTTCTCCTCAGTTGTAGGTGTGCAATGTAGTGCTTCCTCCATTCGTTGCAAAAGGTTTGTGGCAGATACTGAACCTGGCACCACTGACTTCTCAGAATGTCTTTGACATCAAAGTCATTTTAAGCCATTACTGGAACGCCTACTTTCTGAGTCAGAAGTGTTGCTGGAGTGAGAATGGCTGGGTCGCTTCGATCAGTCGAGACAGGAATGAGAGGCGTGGCGTTGATGATTGTGGCAACTTCTGATATTAAGGTGGTGAGTACTTCATGAGTCAGCTTTGGTGAACCATGTTGGAGGAACATTGCATCAGAAATCCTCTTTGCCATGCCTACTATTCTCTCCCATGCACAGCCCATGTGTGGACTATTGTGGGGGGGGGGGGGGGGGTGAAGACCCAAGAGACACTTCCCTGTGAGAGGTACTACTTGACTGAAGAGAAGTCAATGTTTGAGAGAATCTTGAGTTACTCTGCTCCCACAACAAAATTGGTGCCTCTATCACAGCAGATCAACTTCACGGGCCCCTCTGGTTCAATGGTCCACCACAGTCCAATGGCCAAAGATGTCAAGTCCTTCATTAGTGAAGGGAGGCTCCAAGGACAGACGATTGGATGGGAGATCTGCCATCTTCTTTACCTCAGCACTACTGCGGAGTCTGCGGCAAGTTCCGCAATGATGTATCACACTACCTACACATCTTCTCTGGCTTTTGACTCAATAGCCCCCCGTACGAATTGCACCCTCTGTAAAAAAGGCTTCCTTGGTAGGATGTCTGCAGATGGTAATGTCTTACTCGGAAGGTTGCCTTGTGGTGTTTACATGGAACAATTACAGGATTTTTCTCTTCAGTTGTGAAGTCTCCTCACTTTATGCGACCGCCAACTCTTAGAAGACCTTGAGCATCAATTAAGGGGTCTAAGGCTTTGATGGAACTGTTTGGTTGTATTCTCATACCTTTTTTTAAAGCAAGAAAGTTCTTTAGCATAAACATCATGTTGCACGACTCTGATGAGGACACGTTTTGTATGACTTATCCGTGATGCTGTGTAACCTTCATGGCACAGATGCCATCTTCTACAGGCACCCCACATCTCACCAGAGCAGCCACTCTAATACACACAAATCAAGAACTTAATCATCTGTAATAAGTCCCCCTTTAATCTTCAGTAACACTGAAAAATGTATACCCAGCTTTAGGCATTAATAGTGTTTGTGGCTTGATGTTTGTTAATCTATTTTTTTCTATACTCAGCTTGAGAATGTTTCCAAGAAAAGCAGTATCTCAGAGAAACACTGCTCTGAGTTAAAAGCAGAAGTCACTGATCTCACACAGAGGCTTTGTACACTTAGAGATAAGGTGAGTTTCAATGTAATCTCTCTCTTTCTGAATAAATTTAACACATTTTGCAGGTACATATTTTGCTTTTATTGGTGAACACAGAAATTGTCCCATTTTAATTTAACCTTATTATATTATTCTTTCCAGACTCAGAAGCAGGACATCATCATAGACACATTACAAACTGAGCTTGAGCAAACAAATGAGGAACTAGAGAAACTAAACACATTCCACTTGGAAGAAAGAGCCCAACTTATTAATGATCTTCAACATTGCGAGCGGGAGATTGATAGTCTGAAAGATATTCTGTTGGAAAAAGACAAAGCACTCAATAGCAACATGTTGGAGTATACAGAACAAGTTACAGTTCTCAAACAAGAGCTTCAACTCAAAGAAGAAAACTTAGTTCAAGTAAAAAATGCACTGACAAAGGCAAATCAAGAGGCCAAAATTGTTAGAGACTCACAAACTGCAGATCAGCAAGGCCTTAATCGTAAAATCGTAGAGCTTGTTGGGAATCTAAAGGATGTTGAGATGGCGTTAGACAAGGCCAAAGAAGAAAACAAGTCTAAAGTGGCTGAGTTGGATCACCTAATAAAACAGGCCAAAAAGTATCAGAAAACTATTAATGACCTCCAAAGAGACTCTGAGAAACAGATTTTGAGCCATCGTACTCGAGTTTCTGAATGTGAAACCCTCATCTCTTCTCAAAAGGAACAGCTGACTTTATCTACTCAAAGGCAACAAGAGTACAATAAACTCATTTTGCAGCTCAAAGAAATAAATAGTAACAATGAGAAAATGACTTTAAAAAAAGAAGAGGGATATGAAAATGAACTTAGAACTTTGACGGATGAAAATATAAAATTCCAATCCCAAGTGGAAAAATACAACCACGATATGGAGTTGTTGTCCAAAGAATTAAAGGATCGAGCACAAAGTGAGGAGAATATTAAACAAGAGAAAGAAGAATGCATGGAAATCATTGCATCACTGGAAAACCAACTGAAGGCAAATGATAAACAGGCAGCAAATGAGAGACAGAGCTATAATGCTGAATTGCTAGTAAATGAATCTGAAAATCAAAAATTGCGCAAAGAACTTAATGACAACATAGAAAACCTCTCCAAAACTAAGGTTTGCCTAAAACACATGGAAACTGAGAAACAGCTGTTGCAAGAAGAGCTTAAAGAGCTCACCGAAAAGTTTGAACAACAGAATCTGAATGAAAAACAACGTAATGAAAATGTTAAATCTGCTCTTGAACTAAATGACAGTCTAAAGAGGCAAATGCAAAACTTAACCAAGGAAAACAAAAGACTTGAAATGGAAGTCAGTGAAAGAGTCAAGACCATTTCAGAAATCAAATTTGAAAGTGATTCTTTGCATGCCAAGTTATCCACATTAGAATCACAACATTCACAAAACGACAGTATCATCTGCAAATTAAAAAAAAATAAAAAAGACTTGATTTTACAACTTAATGATTTAAAGAGCCTTCTTGAGCAAACCACACTCTCAAACAATGAGGTTGTCCTGGCCAAAACAAATGAATGTGGTAATCTCAACCAGTTACTCAGGGAGAAAGAGGACTCTATCACACAAATGCAAGGGCAATTGCAGAGCTACATTTCTAAGTTTGATGAGTTGCACATTAATTTAGAAAAAAAACAGCAGGTTATATCTGATCTTCAAGCAAAGTTCCAGGCCCAAAGAAATGAACAAATACATCTTAAAGAAACATTGTCTCTTCTTCAAGAACAGGACTACAGTCTGAAATCTGGGTTGTTGGAGAAGGATGCAGCTTTGAAGAAAAAACAGGAACAGTGTCATAGTTTGCAAAATGAAATTATTTCCCACAATAATTCAGTATCTAAGCTCCAAGTAGAAGTTGAATCACTTAATACAGAACTCTTAAAAAGTTGCAATGATCTTAGAGAAAAAGAAATAATGATAAAAAATGTGGCACAAGAATGCCAAAAACACAAAGATGACTTTGATGATGTAAACCAGACTGTGAAAGCTCTAAAAAAGGAAATCAATTGTATGGAAGAAAACACCAGAAAAATCAAATCAGAAGCAGACTCTAGGGAAACAGAGTTGAGGACACTTAAACGTGAAATTCATAGAATCACAGAAGAAAACAAACAACTTCATACACTTTTAAAATCCAGAGAAAATGAATTTAACGAGAAAAAAAATATTTCTTCAAACCTTGACAGACAGCTCAAAGCTACTCTTGAGCAGAACTCCAGTCTTCGCGCAAACATAGCCAGTCTAAGAGAAGATAATGAACAACTAAAAAAAGAGTTGGCACAAAACATTTCATTGGTTGTGAATTTAAACACTGAGATTAGTCTGCTCCAAGAACAGAGATCTGAACTCAAGGTACAAATCTCAAACGATAAGAAGATGATTAATGATCTTCTAAATGAGAAAAATGAGCTTATTGGTTCTGTTAATAATGCAAAGCAAGCCCTCCATGAAAAGGAAATGTCTGACAAAGAATGCTTGCTTGAGAAAACAAATGAATGTAGTACTCTTTCAAAAATACTGAGTCAAAGACAAGAACAGCTTCAAAAATTGCAAGAGGAAGTTAATGATTTAAAATTTCAAGTTAGTGAGCTTAACTCCTCATTGCTTAAGAAAGATGAAATTCTGTTCAAAAGGAATTCTCTCGTTGATGCTCTGCAGACCCAACAAATGCAATTGCAGGAAACAATAGCTATGCTTCAAGAAGAGGGATCTGTTCTCAAGACAGGGCTTAGAGAGAAGGACATAGTCTTTCAACAGAAGTCAGAAGAATGTATTGTCCATCAGAATGAAGTCAAACTACAGAAGGACCTTGTGTCGCAGATGCAGAATGATGTTGAGTCTGTCAGGCAAGAATGCTTCGAGACAAAGCAACAATTAGAACAAAAGGAACGCATGTTAAAAGATATAACAAGTGTATTTGAAAACCAAAAAGAAGAGCTAAATAAACGGAATGAATCACTAATTAAACTTGAGATTCAGCTGGTAGCCATGAAGGAGAATTTAGTCGAGATGAATCTTAAAATTACCAACCTAAAGGGTTCTATAGAGACGCTCACTTTAGAAAATTGTCAGCTAACGCAAGAGAAGAATCTAATGAAGGATGGGGTCATTGATTTAAAAGATTCCAACCAAGCACTGAATGATCAGAATATAAGATTGAAATATGAAATTCAGAAATCTTCAGTAGAGCTTTCCAAAGCACATGAAGAACTTGCACATCTAAAAACAGCAGTTAATGTTTGTGAACTCCAACTCAAAACTGCACAGTCAGAGAAGGAACACTTGAATCTGACCATCCAAGGAAAAGATGACTCCCTGAAACAACTTGGTGGTAGGATTTTGGCGCAGGAGGAGCAGCTGAAATGCAAAGATAATGAAACATTTAGTTTAAGGGTTCAGGTTACAGAGCTTGGAGAGTCTGTCTGCAAACTGACGGATCAAGTCCAAAGTCTTACTTCAGAGTCAAACACATTAAAAAGTAAGTTGGCGAGAAGAGAGCAGTCTCTTCTTGAATATCAAAGAAATGTCTCAATTGTAAATGAAAATGTAAGTATTAATCTTCATGACAAAGAAAAAGAGTGTGAGGTCTTAAAAGAACAGATTTCACACCTTGAAGAAAATGCTATTAAGTCAAACAATACCCTCAAAATGTGGACACTAGAAATACAAAATCTAAAAAAAGCCTTGGAAGAAAGGGACTGTTGTCTTGTGGAAAAATCACAGTCTCTTCAAGATTTACAGAAAACAGCCGATGAGTTGTTGTTCTTTAAAACTCAAGTCATAGAAAGCACAGAGTTAGTCTCACAGCTACAGAGTCAAATGCAGATGCTCTCCTCTGACAGTTCTAACCAGAAAAAGTCAGCTGAAGAAACATATAGTGCCTTCATTAACCTGCAAGAAAAATATGCTGCCAATTTGGATGATTTTCAGGATATGGGAAAGGAACTGTGCCCAAGGCCTGATGAAGTGTTGACACTTAACCTAACAGATGAAAATGACACAGCAAAGACAAAGATAGAAACATCGCGAGATGAGCTGTATTCAGCCCAACATAAACTTGAGAAGACACAGAACCTGAATTCCAAGCTGTCAAAAGGAAAGGACAAAGCAGTTGCTGCTAATCAAGTAAAGGTCACTGAACTGACTGTTGGAATAGAAAGACTAAAAGCTCAACATCTTCAAGTTGTGACGCAAATGACTGCATTGACAGAAAACCTGGAGCAGAGAGACATAGCTCTACGTGCCATTAAAAATCAGTACATGGCACAAGCCAAACATCAATCTCACCTGATTTCTGAAATACAGAAACTCGAATTGGAAAATAACAAACTTAAGGAAATTATTAGATTGTCGAAGGAGGAGCATCAGCAGTCTCTTGCAGCTGCCAATAATGAAAATGTATGCTTAACTGAGGATATTAGAAAACATCTTACAGAGAAGGAAGAGCTGGAGAGGCGGCTCCATCAAATTTGGGAATCCCAAGTGGAGCTTGAGGTTCATTTGGAGCAACAGTCCAGCAGCATGAGTGAAACCATCCAACAATTGGTGTATGACAAGGAGAGTCTTCAAACAAAGGTTGGTGCCCAAGATGAGGAAATTTCTCGATTAACAGATAATATTCACAAGATTGAGCAAATATTGCAAGACACTGAAAAAGAATGGCTGCTAGTTCTAGATAGAGAAGAACAGGATAAGAAGGTGCATGTTGAACAATTGAGTAATGTTCAAAATGAAATTGTATCTAAACATGTTCAGGTTAATGCTTTGAAACAGAAACTGGAAAGTTTGCAAAACAAATTAGCTGAAGTGTTCTCTTATACAGGTATTAACAAAGATTCTGATTTGCTCAGTGCAAAAGAGTTTGAGACAACAACATCCAGGATATATCTTGAAAATGTCCTGGGATTAGTCAAGGAAAAGGATAATGAGAATAACAATTTGCACCAGACTCTTAAAGCTGTGGAGCAGGAATTAAAACAACTTGTAGCAACATACAGTGGTGCTGATGCTGTCTTGTTGCCAATCGCCGATTTACATCATGAAAGATCACATTTGCACCAAATAATAAAACAAGTTGAAGTCATCAGTCTGAGGTAGATGCTTTGAAAAATAAGTGTAATAGAAGTATAGAAGATTTTCAAAAAATGCATTTGATAATGAAAAGAAGAGTAATTATGACAAAAGCAAAGAAATTACTATTTTATTGGAGAGAATTGAGAATTTGCAAACTCGGTGGACAATTGAGGCAGAAAAAGTGACAGAAGCATCTCTCATACACTCATCTTTACATTGTAAATTTAAAGCAAAAGATGATCAAATCAAATCCATGACTATTCAGATTATTCAACAAAGGGAATTACTTTTTGGTTTTAGTCAGGAGTTAAAAGAAAAGGATGCATCAATTTCCCAAGTCACCCTTAAATGAAAGAGTTAAACTTGGTGAGGAAAACGCCTATCTATCAAAACAACTCGTGGTCATCCAACAAGATTACAACCCATCTGTCAAGTATGAGATTTCTCTGCATCAAGAAGAACATGGTTTGTGTTCCCAAAGGGAGAATAATAACACTTCAGAAAAGCTTGAACTGCTAAAAGAAAACGCTGACCTAAAATGTGAGATAGGAAAAATATCTCGAGAAAAAGAAATACTAAAAAAAAAAACTTAAAGCTTCTCTCCTTATTCGAAAGGAACTGTTGAAAAAAAATGAGTTTGACATGGAAATGTATTTTGTGTATTTCGTGTTTACAAGACAAACTAGTGCAAACAACACAAGCTCAGTCTACAGCAAAAGTATATAAAAAAGGATTTCTCTCCTTGAAAAGGAATGCTTTGATAAAGATCGAGAGATTCATGATCACAAAATGGAAACTGAAAAATTTGCTGAGCAATTGGAATCAGAAAAAAACGTTTTGCAGTCAACAATAACAGAAAAATAAATTTGTTTTGATGACCCGTTCCAAAAACTAGAACAAAAAGAGAGACTGAAGAAAATGAACACGTAACCAAAGAATTAAGTGAACTAAAAGATCACCATAAGCCTCTCTTGGAGCAACACTTTAAGCAAACAAATGAGCTCAATGCCATCCAGTTAAAATATAATGGGAATCTTGGAGAAGTGGAGAGACTCCAATGGAGCTCATTGTCTGATTCAGATGAACTGAAAAGTACAAGACAACTTGTTCAGGAGAGGAATGAAACTTTGCAAGATTTAACGATTTCTCTGGGAGAGAGAGAGAGGCAGTGCCATTCTCTATCAAATTTGCAAACACAATTGGAAATTAAAGACAAGGCTTTCATATTAATGGAGAAAAGAGCAGACACTTTGGCCATAAATTTCAAAGTAGTTGAAAGTGACTTGGAGAGAGCTCACAGCGCAGTAAAAGAACACACAGAAATGGTTAAGAAATACCAAGAAAGGTTGAAAGTTGAAGTTATGTTACAACAGGAGCAGCAAGATCATCTTAAATCAAGTGATACTAGGTACCAGGGCTCAATGGAAAAAAGCAAAAACAATTTGGATCCAATTTTGAGTATCCAGAAAGTATTGGCAGAGACACAGCAACGACTGTGTGAGGAAGAAATACAGTTTGTCTAAGATCCATAAAGAAGTACAGTTGGACTGTACTGAAAAAGAAACAAATGTGGTATAATAAAAGCAAGAAAATGTAAATGTTTTGAGAGTTGTTGACGAACTTTGGACTGAGTTAGTTGTGCTTCATACACAACTAAACCAGTGCAAGAATGTCACAGAGCTGATTCATGAAGAGACACCTGAAGGGTCCTTCAAGCAAGAACACTTAAATGAAGCTGTGGTAAGCACTGTTGACAGATGTGCTGAAGACCGTGAAGTAACTTCTAAACATAAAGCTGATGAACAGATTGCTGCACTTAAATTGCAATTACAGCAGGTAAACCATGAAATGTGTATAACAAAAATGAAAAGAGATGACCATCTTCAGAAATCACAGGATTGTGGCAAAGTTAATGATCATGATAATCATACTAAAGTGACCCTTCTAACCAAGAAACTTCAAGCAGCTTTAGTTTCACGGAAAGACCTCTTGATGGAAAATGCATCATTGAAAGAGCAAGTTGGAAATCTCTCCGTCAATATCAACACTAAAGAGGAATGTTTTGCTCTCAAATCCTCATTTTCTAGACTGAAACAACAAAATATGGACCTGAAAATCAATGTAAAATGTGTTAATACGGATAATGAAAAGGTTAGCTCTCAGGTTGCTCGTATCCTTAATGACAACTGTAATCTATCGGATGCATGTGAAAGCCTTAAGCAAACCATAGAAAATGTAACCCAGCAAAAGCAAGCATTTTCCTCCCAGCTGGAATCTTTGAAGCAAATTCAGACAGAGGAGCTGACCAATTGGAAATCAAGACACTCAGAACTTAAAAAAAAGACTATGGGACTCTTCTAAAAGCATATGAGAATGTTGGAACTGAAATGGACAAGATGAGACAACTTTTGGAAGAAGCCAAAAAAGATAGACAGCAAGCCCTTAGACAATTGCATAAATGTGAGACTGAGATGGAACATATGCAGGAACAAACAAAACAGCTGGAGAATAAAAATGAAAGACTTGAAGATAAAATGCAGACATTGTCAGAAGAAAAACGTCTCACAATTGTAGATCTGAAGCAACAAAATGACTACATTAAAAAAAGAACTGTTTCAGTTCAATGAAGCTCACAGGATAGCAATATTTGAGCTGAGGAACAAAAATCAACACTGTGAGGACAAAATATTACAACTGAAGTCGTCATTAGAGACCTGCAAAGATAATATTACAGATATGGAAGTTGAAAACAAAGAACTGGCTGAGAATCTTAAAGCTAGTCTTTCTTTAGAGAAACAGTGCATGGAATCAAAATCTTGTTCAAATATGATGCAGGTTAAACTTGATGAGGCACAATGTTTGAATAATTCACTGAATGCCCACATTGACGTCAAGAAGACTGAACTCAGTGCTCAACTTGAAACCAATAATATTTTGCGGAAAGAAAATAAATACAGACATGAAAGAATTAAAAATATACACAATGGTCATGAAATACAGCTCCAAATGATAGATAACATTATTGAGCTTAAAGAAATTATAAATAGGCACACGCAAGAAGCCATTTGTCTCAATGAGGAAATGAGAATTTTACAAGCTGAGAACTGTATTCTGCGAGAAGAGCTTGAAAATGTTCAAAATGCTTCAGACAAAGTAAAACATGAAAATGAGTACTTGGAAACTGTGAGCCTCAAAAATTCTAAAAGTATTGATGACCTTTCTGAATCCATCATTATTTTGCAAGACCAAAACCTCCAACTGTCTACTCAGCTTACAACTAGCGTGGAGCTGAATGAAGCATTTTGCCAAGAAAAGGAGCCTGGACATCTTAAATTAGTCTGTGACTTTGAGGAAAACTCAAGGCTGTGGAGCGAGGCAATGGTGGCTTCAAGAACATCAATAAAAGAACTACAAGAGCTGGTAAAAGAAAAGCATCAACAAATAACACAATTGCAACAAAACTGCATTAAATACCAACCACACATTTTGCATATAGAGAGCTCTTTGAAAACCTCAGAGTTCACATGTGAAAATTTTAAGAAAGATTTAAATAAATGCTGTGACACGATTTCTTTTGTTGAAGAGCGAAACAAGCAAGTTGAAGCCAATTTGATCACATGCAAGACTCATATTGAAGAGGCAAACGAGAAAATCATAAAACTTCAGTCAGAAAGAGACCACCTGAAACTAGTTTTAGAAAATATTAGGTGGGGAGATTCCTTAACAGAGAAAATGAAATTAAAGGAACCTGCACTTGAGAAACAATTCATCACATTTAAAGAAGTGACGTTGCAGAAACAGATCGATGATAGTTGTAAAGTTGCTGAACTAAAGGAACAAATAGACTCCCAAGAATTGCAAATGAATACTGTAATCCAGGCATTTCAGACTAATGAAACAAAGCTTTCTGCTGTATTATCCACTCCTCAAGGGGCAAAAGCTACAATACTTTTGAATGATTTGTACCAAAAGGCCTTGCAGGACAAAGATAACCAGCTCATGATTTTGCAATGAAAAAACAATTGGAGGATTATACATATGAGTGATAAAGAGGTAAATGAACTAAAAATAATTAAGTCTAGCCTGGAGAAGGCATTACACAAATATTCATCTGCTTCTGCTACTCAAAAAAGGCAGCTCCTTGTTCTGAGCGCAAGCAACACGGAACTTGCTGAGACTGTGCAGCGTCTGACTGAGCAGGTAAATGAACTCACTTCTCAAGTTAAAAGAGTTGAACAAGATAGAAACTCACTGGAAATACAAATTGTTGAAAAAGACGAAGAGATTTCCCATTTTCATCTAATTTTCAATCTGACAGATAAGATAAATGCTGACTTGGACTCTCAGTTACTTATTTTGCACTCTGAGAATGACATGGTGCAGTCTGAATTTGAGAACCAAAAGGGAATTTCCCTTCAATTGAAAACCCTTCTTAAAAGCAAAGATGCCAAGATTTCCTCTCTTTTGTCTTGTAGGGATGGCCAAATTTCAGGATATCTTAAGCAACTTCAGTCTAATTTTCACTCCCAAGAAGCTGTCTATGAGGACAGGTTAGCATCTTTACAAAACCAAAGGGAAAAGCCTGATAAAGTGTTCAGAGAGCTTGAGGCGAAGGTCAGAAATCTGAAAATCAGTTTGGACAAATCAGTCCAGGAAAAAGAGCAGTTGGCAGCTAAGTTTGAAGTTGTCAAGTAGTCCATTAGTATCTTTAAAGATTGAAAAAGAGCGACTGATGTCAGAATACCAAAACCTAGAGGCAAAAAGTCATTTAGCATTTAAAAGTAAAGATAACGCTCCTGATAACGAAGGTGATGCAAACAGAGGCATTAAACATGATAGTAGGAGATTATAATATCAGATGGATGACCTAAATTCAGAGATTGCAATGCTCAGAGCCCAACTCATTCGTTACACAGAGGATTTAAATCGAGTTTTATCCCTAAAAGACAATCAGTTGAAAGTTCTGCTAATAGAGCAGGAGGATGTTATAAATGATCTAGAAAGCCAAAAGACTGCAGCTCAAAAACAGCACACAGAGGCTGTCAGATCTCCAAAAATAAATTGAGGTTAGCTGTACTTTGAAGGCATACAATGCTGAACTTACAGCACAGGTGAAAAAAAACTAAAAAGTGATATAGTGAGTGAGAAGGTCACAAATGAGAGTCAAGTAATGGCTGATCTGCAGCATACTTTGGCAGCTAAAGTATTTGAATGTATTGATCTTAAGCAAATACTTCTTAATAAGAAAACCCAAATTGAAGACTTAAAGAAACCAATGAAGCTGGTTGAAAATGAAACTGAAAAAAAGGTAGCTCATGCAGAGGATAAATACAATGCTGAACTTGATGCCTGTGAACGTGAGGTGACGCTAGTGATGACTGAGCAAGTGAATACTGAGCAAAGGGTGATAGTTTTCAAATAACCAATGAGAAATGGAGCAACAGTTATTGGAGGCCCAAGGGCAAAATAAAGCCATAAAGGCTCAAAATGAGTCCCTTTGTAAAGCGATGGCGGCTTTGCAGAATGACCGTGACCAGCTTATAGAAGACTTCAAGGTCTTGCGAAACAGGTATGATGAAGAACTCTGAGAGACTCAGGCAGTTCTAAACAAAGTTGAGCACAGTTTCCAGGATGCTCCATCTGACGTGGCTATGTTTGCCAAAGAACGGGAAATCCTTGTTTATGAATTAAGAGCTTTGCAGAGCAAGGATGCTGAAGTAGAGCTGAACAAGTTGTTGGGTGAGCTAACAAAAGCTTTGCCAGAAAAGGAAAAACAGCTAAAAGTGGTTTTCCTGGAAAAACAAGCATTTAGCAGGCAGCTCTCTGCATTCTCCCAATCCATGGCCAGTCTCCAAAATGATCATGTCAGGCTGTTTGATGAGTTGGCATTGACCACAAAAGTGGTTGCGTCCAGGCACGGGTCAGGCCTAAACACTATCAGGACCATGAATAAGAAAATGTCAAAAAGAAGTGCTTTCCAGATTGAAAAACATGGGGCGGTAAGTACCCTTTAGCAATGCTCTGTTTTTTGTTGTTGCTTGCACTTCATCTCGTGATAATGTTTCCTTTTCTATTTAGCGTGTAGTGATGAGTCAGCTTTTTTCTTTTTTCAACATTATTGCAAACTTCTGCATGGTGTTATCGTGTGATGCACATCAGCTGCCGCAATCAGTGTTTGGTAGGATTTCATGTTGCATTTGGTCAACAAGCTTTTATTCTACTTTTGCGTGTCATGCAGATTAATGAGCTGCAGCCTGGACTGACACCTGAGAAAGAAGCCAGCAGTTTGCCGAAAGAAACCACTATTCAAAGGTAAAAGTAAGCGTTGGATTTTTAATGCTTACATGTCCATCAAAAGCAAAGCTGTCTAGTCAATTTTTTATCCTGCATAGTTTACCACCATATGTTTAAAAGTCGGCAGCATATTGCCCGCACACAATATTTATCATATTTTGACACTTCTGTAGCAAAATAGCAGAAATTACAGCACTTAACTGTATTTACTACTTGCAGGTTTGAAAGAGACAAACAACCAGTCAAGGTAAGTTTGTGTACTTGTATGAAGTCACTGTGTGGCATGTCCTTTCAGTGTTATTATTGTACAATGAAACCACTAATGTCGAAGACAATTTTTGCCCTGGAGAGCTGGTGAATTAAAAAGCGTTTCTTGAGAGGAAGGAGTGACAATTGAATTAATTATCCCCCACTACTTGCGGAGGTTTGCTGTGAATAATGAAAAAATTGTCAAGGCAGCTTGTCATTTAAAATTTTCTTGAATTTCAGATTACCCGAGAAATCAAATGACCAGTTAAAGTGCAGATATACAGTCGGTATGGTAGCGTATTCAGACCACCTTAAATTTTTCACTCTTGTTATATTTCAGCCATTTGATGAAATTTGTTTTCCTCATTAATGTACATTTAGCACCCCATATTGACAGAATTTCTTACAGATTTATTAAAAAATTCTTGCAATCCATTTACTTCACCAGATTGTACACTTTACCAGTCCATGACTGCCTCTTCTAGTCCCTGTTAGTGTCTGGGTGGATTTCCCTTCAATGTCTACATCAAGATGTAAAATGCATGCTCTATTGGGTTAAGGTCCGGTGATTGACTTGACTTGTCTCAGATCTTCCACTTTTCCCTCCGATGAACTCCTTTCTTGAGTTTTTGAGTTGATCAAAAATAACTTTTAACAATCTTGGCTATGAAAGGGAGAATTAAGATGGTCTATAGCTTGCTAACATGGAAACATCATGTGCTTTTTTTTTTTAGAATAGGCTTAATGGAAGCTACCTTTAGAGCTTTAGGAAACTCGCCGGACTGAAGTGAGCAATTCACTATTTGCAGCAAAGAGCTACCACGGAATTCACAATAGTTTTGAAAAAGTGAGATGGTATTCAGTCAAGACAGCTGTGAGCAAAACTGTTTTGTCAGTCTGTTGGTCCTTGCTTTTGCACATCTGTACCGCCTTCCACATGGCAGGGGCTCAACTGGTTGAAAACCAGGGTGCGTGTAGTGACCTTAATAATGTTCAGAGCTCTGCTGAGGCACTGTGAGGAGTGAATGTCTGCCACGGAGGGGAAGAGAGCAAGCAACGATATTCTGTGGTGCTTTGATTGTCCTCTCAAGCCTTGCTTTATCTGCCTCTGTGCAGCTCCCGTACCAGATAGAGACACAGTACATCAGCAGGCTGTCAATGGATGAGCGATAGAAGGCCAGCCACAACTTTGTGTCCAGATTATTTTTCCTGATGACTCTTATGAAGTGGTGATGCTGTTGAACCTTCTTGATGATAGATGAAATGTTGTCTGTGCAGGAGAGGTCATCAGAGATCAGGATTCCCAGGAACCTGAATGTGGGGACTCTCCACACACTCGTCGTAAAAAAAGAGTGGACCTGGTGCAGTTCTGTTCCTCATGAAGTCCACAATGATTTCCGTAGTTCTTTAGTGGCAGATTGTTGTCTGGGTGCCAGGTTGTGAGCTTCTGGATCTCCTCTCTGTGGACTGCCTCGTCTCCCTTTGAGATCAGTCTGACAACTGTTGTGTAATCAGCGAACTTGATAATAATATTGTTGTAGACTGAGATGCAGTCAAAGGTGTAGAGACTTTGCAGAAGGGGCTTAGCACGCAGTCCCATGGTTAGCCAGTGCTCAGTGTTGCAGGTGTAGGAAAGGTGGCAGCCAAATCTCAAGTCTGTGGTTTATTTGCTCAAATCATCTTTGATCCAGGAGCATGTAAAAAGGAGACCCTTGATCTCCAATTTAGTCTTCTTGACATGAAAAAAAAACATGTTGAATTTTTTGCTAATTTTTAAAAAAACAAAAACTGAAGTATCACAACCATAATTATTAAGATCCTTTGCTGTGACACATATATTTCCCTGTGGTGCAGTCCATTCTTGGGATCATCCACATGATGGTTCTACACTTTCAATGGAGTCCAGCTAGAGCTTGCCATCCTGCCAAACTTGAGCAATTAGGGGAGAAGAGCCTTTATGAGAGAGGTAAAGAAGAATGTAAAGATGACTGTGGCTGAGCTCCAGAGATACAGTCAGGAGATGGGCAAAACTTTGAGAAAGTCAACCACCACTGCAACCCACCACCAGTCGGGGTTTTAAGCCAGAGTAACTAAACTGAAGCCTATCCTCAGTGCAAGATACATGAAAGCCTGCATGAAATTTGAAAAACAATAATAAAAAACTGAAGGTCTTCAAGATAGTGAGAAATAACATTCTCTGGGCTGATGAGACCAAGTTGGAAATTGTTGGCCTTAATACTAAGTGGCATGTGCCACTGCTGCTCATCACCTGTCAATACAGTCCCAACAGTGAAGCATGGTGGTGGCAGTGTCATGTTGTGTGTGTGTTTTTCAGCTCCAGGGACAGGAAGACCAGTTGAAAACAAAGAAAAGATGAATGCGGCCAAGTACATTGATATCCTGGACAAAAACTTTCTGCCGAGTGCTCAGAACTTCAGAATGGGCCGAAGGTTCACCTTCCAACAAGACAAAGACCCTAAGCACATACAGTGAAGAAAATAAGTATTTGAACACCCTGCTATATTCCAAGTTCTCCCACTTAGAAATCATGGAGGGGTCTGAAATTTTCATCGTAGGTGCATGTCCACTGTGAGAGAGGTAATCTTAACAAAATATATATCCAGAAATCATCTGCAAAAAAGCAGAGATGCAATACCCCATCTTCACTATACACAGTGTTGTTGGTGCACTGCTTCTCCCTCCCCAGACACTGAATGGTGGACCAGACTTTCTTCAAATCTAACTGGAAATCTTTCTCCACGGCCTCACCGAACTCCTTCCAAATCCTAGTTTTTGCTTCGACGTCCACCAAAGCTGCATTCCGGCTGGTCAACTGGTATCCATCAGCTGCCTCGGGAGTTCCACACGGCAAAAAGCCCCGATATGACTCCTTCAAGTTTACGGCATCCCTCATCATTGGTTTCCCCCAACATGTTTGGGGATTGCCGCCACAACAGCCACTGACTATCTTTCGGCCAGAGCTCCTGTCGGCGTTCTCAGCAATAAAGGTGCGGAACATCATCCACTCGGACTCAATGTCCGACGCCAGGATCTGATCGGAGGTGCCATTCCTTCCAATTACGCCCTCACTGTCATTACCCACATGATTATTGAAGTCCCTCAGCAGATCGATGGAGTCCCCAGTGGGAGCACTCTCTAGCACCCCCTCTAAGGACTCCAAAAAAGTGGGTACTCTGAACTGGTGTTTGTTGCATAGGCAGGCGATTCCCCCATCTGAAGTGTGGATGGAAGATAACAGTGAAGAAAATGAGTATTTGCACACCCTGCTATATTGCAAGTTCCCCCTCTTAGAAATCATGGAGGGGTCTGAAATTTTCATCCCAGACCCAGCCACGACCCATCTTCAATACTCTGACTGAGGCAAAGGTTGTTCCCCAAATTCTCACAATACACGGCCGCAGTCATCCTCTCCTTAATACAGTGCAGCTGTCCTGTCCCATGTGCAGAAAATCGCCCCCAAAGCATGATGCTACCACCCACATTCTTCACAGTAGGGGATGGTGTTCTTTGGATGGAACTCATCATTCATCTTCCTCTAAACAAGGTTAGTGGAATTCTGACCAAAAACTTCCATTTTGGTCTCATCTGACCACAAAGCTTTCTCGCATAACTCCTCTGTATCATCCAAATGGCCATTGGCAAACTTAAGACGGGCCTTGACACGTGCTGTTTTAAGCAGGGGAACCTTCTGTGCCATGCATGATTTCCAACCCTGATGTCTTAGTGTATTACCAACAGTCACCTTGGAAACGGTCATCCCAGCTCTTTTCAGGTCATCCTTTCTAAGGATCATTGAGACCCCATGAAGTGATATCTTGCATGGGGCTCCACTCCGACTGAGATTGACCGCCATGTTTAGCTTCGTTTCTAATGATTGCTCCAACAGTGGACCTTTTTTTCACCAAGCTGCTTGGCAATTTCTCTGTAGCGCTTTCCAGCCATGTGGAGTTGTACAATTTTGTCTCTGGTGTCTTTGGACAGCTATTTGGTCTTGGCCATGTTACAAGTTTGAGTTTTACTGATTGTATGGGGTGGACAGGTGTGTTTATGCAGTTAATGACCTCACACAGGTGCATCTGAGTCAGGATAATACATGGAGTGGAGGTGGACTTTTAAAGGCGGACTAACAGGTCTTTGAGGTTCAGAATTCTAGCTGATAGCCAGGTGTTCAAGTACTTATTTGCAGCTGTATCACACAAATAAATAGTTACAAAAATCATATATTGTGATTTCTAGATTTTTCTTTTTAGATTATCTCTCTCACGGTGGACATGCACTGACGATGAAATTTCAAGACACCTCCATGATGTCTTAGTGGGAGAACTTGCAATATACCAGTGTTCAAATACTTATTTTCTTCACTGTAGCTAAAATACCAAAGGAGTAGCTTCAGAACAACTCTGTTCTTGAATGCCCAGCCAGAGCCCTGTCTTCAACACAATATAGCATCGATGGAGACGCCTGCAAATGGATGCCTACCAATGTTCTCCATCCAACGTGACAGAACTTCAGAGGATCTGCAAAGAGGACTAGCAGATGGTCTCCAAATCTAGTTGTAACGAACATATGCTTCATTCTCAAAAACACTCATGACTGTAGTAGCTCACTAGGGTGCTTCTATCACATATTGAGCAAAGTTTGTGAATACTTATGACTGTGTGATACATCACTTTTTCTTTTTTAATAAACCTGCAAAAATTCTGAGACTTTGCGACGTTAATCAGTGGTTCAACTTTTCATTTGCATCAAAGCTAGATTATGGTTGTCCACTTGTGAAGACTAGTACCCTTAACACTGCATGACCTTTCAGTGGCGTTTGGCCACAGCGTTTCATGTGCAGCTGCTCCACCTTTTGTGACATAATGCACCTGAACGTTTGGGTAACCATTTTTCACTCTTTGTATTTGTGCATAAAAATAGGTAACAGTGAATCCGTTAGGCCAAAGTGAAATGGAGCAGATGGTGAGTCGATTGGAGGCAGAGAGGAGCCAGCTTCACAGAGAGCTGCAGCGATGCTTATATGACCTCCAGCAACGAGACCAGTACTTTCAGCAACTTAACTCAAAGGTATGAAACAGCTGATGATAACACTGGATATCGTGCTTTTCATGCTTGCCAATTGCTATTTGGGATAAAACTTGTTTCATCCATCCATCCATCCGTCCATTTTCTTTGCCGCTTATCCTCCCGAGGGTCGCGGGGAATGCTGGAGCCTTTCCCAGCTGTCAACGGGCAGGAGGTGGGGTACACCCTGAACTGGTTGCCAGCCAATCTCAGGGCACATGGAGACAAACACCCGCACTCAGAATCACACCTTAGGGTAATTTACAGTGTCCAATTAATGTGGCATGTTTTGGGAATGTGGGAGAAAATTGGAGTGCCCAGAGGAAACCCACGCAGGCACGGGGAGAACATCCAAACTCCACGCAGGCGGTGCGGGATTGAACACGGGACCTCAGAAGTGTGAGACCAACGCTTTAGCAACTGATCCACCGTGCCGCCAAAACTTGTTTCATTTCTGGTTTAGTAATTTCATATAATTATACATACATAATAAACAGTATTACCATATAGGTCATTTTATATCAAGTAATAGATTGACAATACAGAAAGAAATTCAGTTATTCAATGAAAAATTGTTCAACGACTGCTGACTTTTTCTTCTTGTTGAAGTGACGTGTTGGAAATTCCTCTTTTTTTAATATTTAAGGAAGCAATCTTGCCTGTTGGTTTTTAATACAAAGCGCTATTTACATGATACTGGATAAACAAAAAGCGACAGAGGTAGAAAGAATGGGGAGAGGTGAGATAGGAGTGGAGATGGCTCGCTGTCCTTATCCTCCACTACACACTCCCCAAAGCCGCAACTCCCAAAAAGAAAAGGGGGGGGGGGGGATTCTAGGGAGTCCTCAGTCTACGACTGAGATCCGTTCCTACACTAGTGATTTAACTCGAATTTCGACTTAAGTCCTTGCCTTTCTGCTCATTCAAAGTTAGGAAAATACGCTGTGACTTTTCCCTTTAATGAACATTAGGCTGATATTAAGCCTACGTTGATTCTGATCCTCGATCTATAATGTAAGCAATCTTTCCATTTCGGCAAAGATTGAAGTAGGTTGCTTCGTTTTGTTTTGTTTTTTTTCACAAAAAAAGTTGCTTCGTGATCACTGTATCCCTCATAGGGTCAAAATTCTTCACGTGCGCTAAAATATGGGCTTTGTCCTTAATAATCGCCACGATCATCCGACTGAAGCCCAAGTCTTTTTGTCCCTCATGGCTGTCGGTCTTACTCCTTTCTCCATTTTTTTTTTTTTTAATAATGTTAAGCTTTATTTCCATGCTTCTTGCTTTTCTTTCGGCTGGACCAGCTATGCTAAAAAATTCTAAATTCTCAGCGCACAAACAGATAAGCAATATGCATGAGCTATGCAGAAACACTATGGTGCTGGGGCCATAATGGTGGACAAGACACGGGCCTCGTAAAGTCGAAACGTTTTAGGTTGAGAACGTTTTAACCCAAGAACTCACTGTATAAGGATGGTGCTTCAGTCAGATTCAGTCAATGTCCATCATCAGAAGATTCCCATCAGCTACTTAGCCAGCTCTTATATTTGGCCTAGGAATGTCCATGAATGTTAATGTCCAGCTATTGACTCCGTCAATAGCTAGCTGCTTTTAGCAAGACTTAACATGAGACATCTCTGACAAGTTGCACCCAAGTTATTGAACAATCCACAAAACAATGTATTTAAATCTGTAGTATGATAGTTAATAATTCAGACTTGAAACAGACTTGTCACAAATGACAAATGCTTCCACTAGTCCTGGAACAGGGCTGGAGCTACTGAATATTTTTGTAATTGAGTATCCTACTAACAATTCTATCAAAAAATTCCTTGTTTACAGATCAATTATAAATACATGAAAAAACAAGACACTTTGCATAATTATGAAAAAAGTTATTTTACATTTCACAAATATTAATTGTAGTATTGTTTTCCCCTTCCTTTTAGAGGTCAGGAAATGCAGAGGTGGCTCCTGGAGCACCTCATGAGAGGAACAACACAGTCCTGCTCCAAGAAAGGTGAGATCGCTCTGACTGTCCTTGTAATGACTAGACTTTCCACTGATCTCATTGGCTTGATCAGTCTCAGCCGATAATTAGCCTTTTATAATGATCGCCGTTAATGTCATCATTTGCCATTCATTGATAGGCTCCGCAAAAGGCATTTACCAGCTGTCACCAGCTGAAAGATACAGTACTTCTACTGTGCATCAGTCTGCAAAGCTCTCCACTGAACAGTGTCGTCAATGAGTCGAGAACATCAGACAAGTTAGCGATGGTGATGCATTCAAATTACATTACGATAAATCGAGTTTAACAACTGAATTATTTTGGGACAGGCAAATTTGTGGTAAAATTTTTTTTATCATAGATTAACGGAGTGTCAGGTTTACCAATTAGACATTCATTAAAACTGGACAAAAAAGGAAGCAAAGACACCACTTCAATTTGACAACTTGAGAGGAGAGGAACTGTCTCGTACAATTCACCACCACACCTCATCATGGTCAACAATATCACTGTCATTCCCCTGCTGTGCGAACAGTGGATATATTTCTGACAATTTTGCATTTGGGCAATAGCAGTGCTTACAAGTCTGTTACGTGATGCCCTTGTGCAGGGAATACAACAACATCCACACGATGTAAGACAAGCTGCAAATATAGCTATAGAAACTAGGACAGAGAACACCAAGTTTTTAGATTTTCCAATTTTTTTTTTCCCACCACTCAGACCAGGATGATGTATTCACACCAGAGTGCTCCTTCATCTTGTGGTTCAGGGTGCCGGAGGCCTTCAATGGCCCTTGTTTGTGACCGATCGGTGCCGTGTTATTTGTAATAAATGTACAACACTGGTCACCAAACATTGAGCAGACGCCACCCTACTTGGCCAGTAGCACGTTGACCACTATGCGGTTCTGGAACCCCATGAGTGAGGTTGCAGTGAGTTGTTCTCTTATGGTAATAAAGCCTTCTTCCGTACAGTTACTTAGTTTCTGTACATTGTAATTTATGCAGTTGATTCTGTCAACGTTTTTATTTGGGGTTATCGGTAACAAGATGGATTCCCATCCTGCAGCAATCTAGTTAGCCAACTTATACTCATCTGGTATGCCTCATGGGATTCCAATTGCATCAATGTATCTTGGATTTCCATCTTTCCAATGGGACCTTTGCTTTTGGGAGAAACCGAGGGGAAGTCAAAGATGGATGCGGCCATTTGTATATCCTCTGCTTTGGATGGAAACACAGTCACAGATAAGAGCAGGGATACCAGTGCACACATTCCTGATGCATTTATCAGTGTGTCATAAAACGTTTGACCAACACACATCGCGGCATGGGAGCAGGGGGGCAGTTTGCCAATGGATAACATGACATCATTTTTTGTTGAGACTTCCCACCTTAACACCTAACCATGTAAAGCTAACACAGGAGAAGTTAACCAATGCAACATTAGAAGAAAATATCAGTTTATCATTTACAGCCACAGTTTTTGGATAACCACTTCCATTCCTGACAAGTGGTGTTGGGAGTTGTTTTAGTCATTACCTCCAGGGTACGCTGTGTTGGGATTTCTACTGGAATGACACATAGTAGTGGCTTAGGGTCCATGCAGGTGATGCAACTTTTGTGTACCATGTTTGCTGAATTTTACATTAATAACAGTTAGTTGTGAAATACCTGTCACTGCCAAAAAAAAATGTTCCTCACGCTTTTTTGGTTAAAATACTAAAAAAAAAAAAAAAAAAAAAAACAACTCCCTCCACAGTATACTGACTCTTTTGTATGGCATTTGGGTTTAGGGTACCATTAAATTGGCAAATGGTGAGAAGAAAATAGGGGTTTTCCTTTAGTATAAGCCCATAGATGGAATCCCCAGCATCATCAGTTACCTTCATCTGCCACCAGGGTGTTCCACCTGGAGTCTCCTATATTATTTGTCAGATACCATTTATTTGATCTATACCCTATTCCTTTGTTGGAGTGTTCAATTCGACTCGGCCAAGGAATTAAAATGCTTAACTGATTCATTGGGAGGCCCACATGGAGTCCTCCCCTCGTGCCTTGGTGCCTGCTGCATAATTGTTTATCAACGTTATATCATGGCCCTACCTGTCCCTGTCCTGGCCATACCGTTCCCTGGAGCGGCACGCATCTTCCGCAATCGGCGGAGGCGCACATCTGCGCCTCATCTCGGGTAATTGTGTCCCAGTTATATAGAACCACACGTACGGTCTGGACTTTGCCAGATCGTTTCTTCATGCCTTGTTCCCGCACTCTCTTAATTCCGTTCCTGATCTTCCGTGTATCGACTCCTGCCTGCCCACTGACCTGCCTCCTACGACTGACATTCTTGTTACTGCTGCGCCCGTTGAATGCCTGCCTGATCCCCGGCACTTGACCGAATAAACACTTTTCCCGAACTGCCTCTGCATCTCTCGAGTCGTGCACTTGTGTCCAACCCTGTGTTGTGGTCGTGACAGAACGATCTGTCCAAAACACGGACCCAGCCGACTCAGCTGCGTTCCGCCAGTCCCTGCAGCTCCAGGGCAGACGTATCGCCGAGCAGGAAGCCACTCTCCAGGTAACTAATCACTAGTTACAGGAGATGTGTGCTCGGCTGGACGCGTGGTTTGCGTCCATGTCCAACGCAGCCGACGCCAGTCCGCCGACAGCCGCCGCCACCCCAAGCCCAAGTCTGTCCGTGCCCACTCGTGGAAGTCCAGCAGACCGTGTGTACGGCACTCTCCTGACCCGAGCGGTTCTCCGGAGACACGGGTAACATTAAACCCTTCCTCGCCCAATGTGATTTTCATTTTGAGTTGCAGCCCTGCGCCTTCCCCACTGACAGCTACCGGATAGCATTCGTGATATCCCACCTGACAGGGAGAGCAGAGGCCTGGGCCACAGCCGAATGGAGCCGCTGTTCCAAAACCTGCCGCACCTGGACTCCTTTGTGTGTGCAATGACGCAGGTGTTCCAAAACGCTTCTCTGGAACGTGAGGCGGCGGCTTCCTTGATCTCGGTCCGGCAGGGGAAATGCCGCGTCGCGGATTACGCCATGGAGTTCCGCATCTGAGCAGCGGAGGTCCGGTGGAACAAGGGAGCGCTCCTCGACGCATTCTTTTAGGGTCTCTCGCCCAGAATTCAAAATCACCTCATCACAGTGGAACTGCCCACAGACCTGGACTCACTCATTGCCCATGCCCTGACGGGTCGATGCGCCACAGAGGGACGTCCAAAGGAGCTTCGCATCACAGACTGCACGTCAACCAGTTCAGGCTGTTGAAACGGAGCCCATGCAAGTTGAGGGGGTTCACGGCTCCCCAGAGGAACGATAACGACGCCAGGGAGAGAGTCGCTGTTACTACTGTGGACAGCTGGGCCACCTTGTGGCTCGCTGCTCAGTCAAATCCGTACAACCCACACTCAGGGTCTCCACGATGGTGAGTCTGAATTACACCGCTGGCAGCCCGACGGGCTCCCTGCTTCAGGTGACTTTAAGCGCAGGAGAACGTTCATACATGGCTACGGCATTCATTGACGCCAATCTCCTGAACCCGGGAGTAACTGACTTATTGGGTTCAGAGACTTTTAGAAGCCAATGGCAAGTTTTTGTCCGAAATTACTCAGACTTTAAACATGACGTTCCCAGACGCACACACTGAACGCTTGAGTTTTCACGTGTTCGATTCACGAAGCAGTGACATCATCTGGGGGAGTCTCTGGCTCAGGCAACATAACCCTCTCATTGACTGGCTATCCGGACATAGCAAGTCATGGGGTTCGAAATGCGGAGGCGCTTGCTTTGCATCCCCTGATAAGGAGGGCTCCCAGTTCGCTTAGGAACCTCCATGTGACTCTCCACAGGAGCCAGATTTAACCTTGGTCCCTGACTGCTACTCTGATCTGAAGCTGGTGTTTTCTGAAGCCAAGGCTAAGTCCCTTCCGCCTCACCGGCCGTATGACTGTGCTTTTGATTTACTGCCCGACACTTCACCCTCGCGGGGGAGACTCTTCTCTCTTCAGGCCCTGAACACCAAGCCATGAGGGACTATGTAGAGGAGTCACTGGCGGCGGGTCTCATCAGACCCTCGTCATCACCTGAACCCGCCTGAGCGGGCTTCTTCTTCGTAAAGAAAAAAGATAAATCCCTGCATCCCTGCATTGACTACCAGGGGCTGAATGACATCACCATGAAAAACAGGTACCCTCTTCTCCTAATCGCCACGGCCTTCGAGCTGCTGAAGAGAGCCAGGATATTTACTAAGCTAGACCTGAGGACCGCGTACCACCTGGTGCGCATTAGGAAGGGAGACGAATGCAATACTGCCTTTAACACACCCACGGGGCATTATGAGTACCTGGCAATACCTTTTGGACTGACGAATGCACCAGCGGTGTTCCAGAACTTCGTCAATGACGTCCTGCGCGAGATGCTCAATAGGCATGTTTTCGTGTATCTTGACGACATACTGATTTTTTTTCCCCTGGACAAAGATTCTCATATCAGGCACAGCAGCTATTGTGGCACGATCTGTACGTGAAGGGAGAGAAGTGCGAATTCCACCAACCCTCTGTGTCCTTCCTTGGTTTTATCCTGGCGGAGGGGGAAATCTGCATGGATCCGTGGCAAGGTCAAGGCTGTCCCTCAGTGGCCCACTCCCACAAATCGCAAAGAGGTACAGAGATTCATTGGGTTTGCCAACTTTTATTGCAAGTTTATTCGGAATTTTAGCACCAGAGCAGCCCCCTTGCATGCACTCACATCTCCCCGCAGTGCCTTCGACTGGGATCCGGCCTGCCAGGCAGCTTTCAGCAAGCTCAAGGCCGGCTTCACGTCAGCCCCGGTCCTCATCCTGCCTGACCCTGACAGGCAGTTTATTGTCGAGGTGGACGCATCAGATTCCGGAATAGGGGCGGTCCTCTCTCAGAAGAGTTCCAGGGATGGGAGACTACACCCCTGCGCTTTCCTCTCCAAGAGGCTGACTCCAGCGAAACGGAACTATGATATTGGAAACTGGGAGTTGCTCACCGTCAAGACTGCCATGGTGGAGTGCAAACACTGGTTGGAGTGGACTCAGGTCCCTTTCCTAGTGCTGATAGATCGTAAAAACTTTGAATATCTAAAGACCGCCAACAGCCCAAACTCCTGGCAAGCTAGGTGGTCCCTCTTTTTCACTAGGTTCCACTTCACTATGTCCTACTGGCTGGGGTCCAAAAATGGGAAACCCGATGCGTTGTCGGGGGAGAGGAGCGAACCCGATCACGCCCTGATTCTTCCGGACACCTGCTTCGTGTCCACCTTCGCTTGGGAGATTGAGGTCCAAGTGAAAGAATCACTTAAAGACTCCTCCAGTCCTGCAGGTTGCCCTGCCAACAGACTGTATGTCGTGCCTCCTCTAGGGGGAAGGTGATTGACTGGGCCGACACAAACCACACCATGTGTCACATGCGGGCATGGCCAAGACGCGTTAGGTGGTTTAACAGTGCTTTTGGTGGCCGAACATCAAAAAGACGTACGGGAATATGTCAATGCGTGCCCAGGTTGCGCTTCATCCGCTGCCCGTTCCTCGATGTCCATGGGCCCACATCTCCGTAGATTTCGTGACTTCCACCTTTACAAGGTCATACCGCCGTGCTTTCAATAGTGGATCGGTTCTCAAAAATGGTTCACTTCATCCCGCTGCCGAAAATCCCGTCCGCCAAGCAAACTGCCGAGCTTCTATTGGACAAAGTGTTGCCTACCGATGTGGTGTCTGACAGGGGACCCCGGTTCGTTTCACGATTTTGGAGGGAGTTTTGCTCCCTGATTGGGGCCACGGCGAGTCTTTCCTCGGGTCAGAACCAGAGTTCAATGGCCAGACCAAATGGGTCAATCAGGACATGGAAACCGGTCCCCGTTGCCAGGTCTCCCGCGACGGCTGGGTGGCATACTCCCGCAACTCCCTTCCCTCGGCTTCGACAGGTATGTAGCTCTTCCAGATGGTCCATGGCTACCCTCCCTCTCTCTTCTCGTCTGTAGACACTGACTCACCGGTTCTGTGGGCATTGGCCATGGTAAAGCGCTGTAAGCAGACCTGGGAGCGAGCCAGACGAATGCTCCTACGTATGGGGCGTACCTATAAGACCGCAGCGGACCAAAAGAGGTTGAGGGCTCTGACCTATAAAGTTGGACAGCGCGTCTGGTTGTCGGCGAGAGGCATCCCGCTATGGATGGAATCTCATAAGATGGTCCCCAGGTTCGTCGGTCCTTTCCCTCTCACTAAGGTGATCAACCCAGTTGCAGTATCATTGAAACTCGATGATCCACTGAAGATCGATGTGGGTCCACCCTGCCGTTCATGTCAGTCTGCTCAAGCCAGCTCGGTCGTCTCCACTGGTCCCGCCACCCAAGACCCCTCCTCCCCCCCGGATGGTTGATAGGGTTCTGGTCTACACTGTGCACCGCCTCCTGTCGTCTCGCCGTCAGGGAAGGGGAGTCCAGTACCTGGTGGACTGGGAGGGCTACGGTCCCAAAGAACGATCATGGCTCCCATCCCGGTTCGTGGTTGATCCCTCACTAATCAGAGACTTTCACGCCTCTCACCCCGAGGTCCCTGGGCCATCCAGGGCTGGCCGTGAAAGGAAGGGGGTAGTGTCATGGCCCTGCCTTTCCCTATTCTAGCCATACCAGTCCCCAAGGTGGAACGCACCTGCTGCACTCGGCAGAGGCACACACCTGCACCTCGTCTCTAGTAACTACGTCCCAGTTATATAGAACCACACGTATAAGGCAAAGGCCAGACCGTTGCTTCATGCCTCGTTCCCGCACTCTCGTAATCCCGTTCCTAATCTCCCGTGTACCTACTCCTGCCTCCTATGCCTGACGTTCTTGTTACTGCTATTCCCGTTGACTTGCCTGCCTGATCCCCGACATTGGACCAAATAAACACTTTTCCCGAACTGCCTCTGCGTTTCCCGAGTCCTGCATTTGGGTCCAACCCCGTGTTCTGGTCATGACACGTTATTTGAAATGAGGTTCCGCCTCTTTATTAGTGTGTGGTAGGCGTAGTTGACTGAGTGTAATTATCAGTTATGTTATGCGTTTTTGTCAGCTTTACAGGTGCCCAAAGGTACAATATGAAAAAAAAAATCCTTATGGTCGTTAACGTTGTAGCCCAACATGCTATCATATTATTTAGCCATTTTGAAGTCATGTCGAAAAAGTCACCCATAAATGAGTCAGGTGTCTTTTAAATCTTTGCCAGCCTTTGGGTATTTTCAGATACTAAAAATCTGTGTTTCTTTCTGCTATTTTGTCCATGTCATTCAACTCCTCAGTCTATGCCAGTGTCCCAGTGTAAAACTGCCTGTACAGTAGATTTTCATTGATAAACAGAGAATGAATAGACAAATAATAATGTTATTAAAGCACAGTAACTTGTTTCGTGTACACACTTGCACGCAGCATGGGATCGATTCCCACTCAGTGATGGTATCGATATCTGTCCTGCGACTGGCTGGCGTCCAGTTCGGGGTGTAGTCTGCCTTTCCCCAAAGTTAGCTGGGATAAGCTCCAGCTCTTTCTCTGAATAAATGCAGAGGGGTTGCGTCAGGAAGGGCATCTGGTGTCAAAAATGAAAGACTGTTACCGCCGCAGCACCGTGACAATGTTACAAAAATGGTTTTACACATCAATGCTGATAAATTTCCTAATTTGCTTGCGGTTCCTATCAATTTGATGCATGTGAAATTTCCTGGTGACACGTCGTTAGAAAAGAATGTTTTTTGTTTTTTTTTTTCAAAAGAAGTTAATGGATACACCCCCCCCTTTTTTTTTGCATTCGTTTTCAGGTAATAGCACTGGTATTATCTGTGGACGCGTGCAAACAACGCAATCTTTTGAACAATTTTTTGCTTCTTGTTTTACTATAAGGACCCAATTAATATTTTGTCCGGAAATGCCTGTTCCGATTTGAACCTATTTTTCTACATCTAATTTAGTGTTAAAATAAGCAGAATGGTGGCTTATTTAACCTTTAACCTCAAAACTGTTTCAAAGCAAGTTATTTTAGTTTGTGACCTGCACAAATATATTATAATATAAGGGAATTGAGCATTTCGGGAAGAAATGAGGCCCAGTTTCATTTGCAGGTACACATATTGTAACACTTGCAACTCTCATGGCCTGGTTATTGTCACAAGAATGTGGTTTTACATTTACGGATCTACCGTGTCATTTTAATGAACTTGAATTTAGTTTTTTGTATGTCGTTATCCAATTTGCTTTTCTGGGACCTTGGGTGGTTCCCATAGGTACCACTCAAACAGAAAAATGTAAATAACGTGTAGCGTTTTATCCAACACCCTAAACAATGTTTAGTCGACATTATGACTGCAGTCTCACTCCCCTAAATACCTCGGTCGGGTTGTTTTCCTCACCGGGTTGAGATGGAAGGGTTCGAAATACCCCTACCCCATGTGTGACTACAGCGACCTTGGCAGTGGGAATGACAACAGGTATCTTAGTTTCTTTCAGCTTGTCCCGTTAGGGGTTGCCACAGCTATCTTACAAGTGGCCGTTAAGAACTAATTAGATTTTAGTATATATAGCTTTAAAATCAATAACCTTCTTACAATCGACAATGAACTTAAGTATTCCTTTTTGCTATTTTTAAACCTCTTTGGGGTTGTTAATAACTCCTGAAAGGGACCTTCACACTTGTGTGAGGTTTTTTTTTTCTTCATCATTCATCTATGTCTAACCGACATCCATCCATCCATTATCTACCGCTTCTCTGGGTCGGGTCGCGGGGGAGTAAATTCAGCAGGGATACCCAGATTTCCCTTTCCACAGCCACTTCTTCCAGCTCTTCCGGAGGGATCCTGAGGCGTTCCCAAGCCAACTGAGAGACATAGTCTCTCCAGCGTGTCCTGGGTCATCCTCGGGGTCTCTTTCCGGTGGGACATGCCCGGAACACCTCACCAGAGAGGCGTCCAGGAGACATCCAAATCAGATACCCCAGCCACCTCATCTGGCTCCTCTCAATGCAGAGGAGTAGCGGCTCGACGCTGACCCCTTCCCGGATGACCAAGCTTCTTACCCTATCTCTAAGGGAGAGCCCAGACACCCTGCGGAGGAAACTCATTTCGGGATCTTGTTCTTTCGGTCACGACCCACAGCTCATTCCCATAGTTGAGGGTAGGAACGTAGATCGACTGTTAAATTGAGAGCTTCGCCGTTCGACTTAGCTGCCTCTTGACCACAACAGACCGATACAAAGTCCGCATCACTGCAGACGCTGCCGATCCGTCTGTCAATCTCCCGCTCCATTCTTCCCTCACTCGTGAACAAGACCCCAAGTTACTTGAACTCCTCCACTTGGGGAAGGATCTCATCCCCGACCTGGAGAGGGCATGCCACCCTTTTTCGACAGAGGACCATAGTCTCTGATTTGGAGGTGCTGATTCTCATTCCAGCCATTCACACTCGGCTGTGAATCGCTCCAGTGAGAGCTGGAGATCACAGCTTGATGAACCCAACAGAACCACAACTTCTGCAGCAAGCAGAGATGCGATGCTGAGGCCACCAAACTGGACATCCTCTACACCTCCGCTGCGCCTAGAAATTCTGTCCATAAAAGTTATGAGGATAATCGGTGACAAAGGGCAGCTTTGTCGGGGTCAAACTCTCATCGGAAACTAGTCCGACTCATTGCCAGCAATGCGGACTAAACTCTGACCGAACAGCTCGTATCAGGGGATTCTGTACCCCACACTCCCGAAGAACCCCCCCCACAGGACTCCCCGAGGGACACGGTCGAATCCCTTCTCCAAGTCCACAAAACACATGTAAACTGGTTGGGCGAACTCCCATGCACCCTCGAGGATCCTGCCGAAGGTGGAGAGCTGGTCCACTGTTCCACGGCTAGGACGAAAACCACATTGCGCCTCCTGAATCCGAGACTCCACTTCCAGATGGACCCTCCTCTCCAGTACCCCTGAGTAGACCTTAACAGGGAGGCTGAGGAGTGTGATTCCTCTATAGTTGGAGCACACCCTCCGGTCACTCTTCTTGAAAAGGGGGACCACCACCCCAGTCTGCCAATCCAGAGGCACTGTCTCTGATGTCCACGCGATGTTGCAGAGGCGTATCAACCAACATCCAGAGACTTTAGGAACTCTGGGCGAATCTTATCCTCCCCTAGGGCCCTGGCTGCAAGGAGCTTTTTTAACCACCTCAGTGACCTCAACCCCAGAGATAGAAAAGCCCCCCTCAGAGCACCCAGACTCATCTTCCTCGTGGGAAGGCATGTTGGTGGAATTGAGGAAGTCTTCGAATTATTCTCCCCACCGACTCACAACATCCCGAGTGAAGGTCAGCAGTGCCCCGTCCCCAATATACACAGTGTTGATGGTGCACTGCTTCCCCCTCCTGAGACGTCGGACGGTGGACCAGAATTTCCTCAAAGTCGTTCTCCATGGCCTCACCAATCTCCTCGTACGTCCGGCTTTTTGCCTCAGCAACCACCAAAGCTGCATTCTGCTTGGTCAGCCGATACCTATCAGCTGCCTCGGGAGTCCCACAGGCCAGAAATGCCCAATAGGACTCCTTCTTCAGCTTGACAGCATCCCTTACTGTTGGTCTCCACCAACGTGTTCGTGGGTTGCCACCACGACAGGCACCGAGCACCTTACAGCCACAGCTTCGGCCACCCGCATCAGCAATGGAGGCGCAGAACATCGTCCACTCTAATTCAATGTCCCCTGCCTCCTGTGGGACGTGACCAAAGTTCTTTCGGATGTGGGAGTTGAAATTCCTTCTGACAGAGGAATCTTCGAGCCATTCCCAGCAGACCCTCACAATACGTTTGGGCCTGCCACATCGGACTGGCATCCTCGCCCACCATCGGAGCCAACTCACTACCAGGTGGTGATCATTTGACAGCTCCGTCCCTCTCTTCACCTGAGTGTCCAAGACATGCGGTCGCAAGTCCGATGATACGACCACAAAGTCGATCATCAAACTGTGACCTGGGGTGTCCTGGTGCCAAGTAGACATGTAATCATCCTTATGCCTGAACATTGTGTTTGTTATGGATAATCCGTGATGAGCACAGAAGTCCAATAACAGAACACCACTCGAGTTCTGATCTGAGGGGGGGGCATTCTTCCCAATCACGCCCTTCCAGGTCTCACAGTCATTGCCCACATGGACATTGAAGTCCCCCAGCAGAATGATGGAGTCCCCAGAGGGGGCACTCTCCACCACTCCCTCTAAGGACTCCAAAAAGGCTGGGTACTCTGCACTGCCACTTGGTGCATAAGCACAAACAACAGTCAGGATCCGTCCCCCTACCTGCAGGCGGAAGGAGGCTACCCTCATCCACTGGGGTAAACCCCAACGTACAGGCCCCGAGCCCGGGGGCAATTAGTATACCCACACCTGTTCAGCGTCTCTCCCCGTGGGTAACTCCAGAGAGGAACAGAGTTCAACCCCTCTCAAGAGGAGTGGCGCCAGAGCCCAAGTGGTGCGTAGAGGTGAGTCCGATTATATCTAGTCTGAACTTCTTGACCTCATGCACCAACTCGGGCTCCTTCCCTGCCAAAGAGATGACATTCCACGTCCCTCGACCTAGTTGGTCAGATCGCGAAGCTCCCCGGCTTTGGCCACCGTTCAACTCACATTGCACTCAACCCCTTCAGCCCCTCTCACAGGTTGTGAGCCCATGGGAAGGGGGACCCATATTACCCTTTTGGGCTGTGCCCGGGCGAGCCCCATGGGTGCAGGCCTGGCCACCAGGCGCTCGCCTTCGAGCCCCACCTCCATGCCTGGCTTCAGAGGGGGGCGCCCGTGACCCTCGTCTGGGCAAGGGAAACCAAGATCCAATTTTTGTAGTCATCATAGGGGTTTTGGAGCCGTACTTTGTCTGGTCCCTCACCGAGGACCTGTTTGTCATGGGTGACCCTACCAGGGGCGCGAAGCCCCAGACGACTTAGCTCCTAAGATCATTAAGACACACAAACCCCTCCACCAAGATTTCCCTGTGGTTGTCACTATTCCTCTATTTTTCCAATATTGTTTGTGTAGATTGTGATACCACTGTGAATACAGCAGCATCTAGTGCCGGATTGTTTTACACTCTCCCAATAAGGTGATTTTCTCTACAGTTCAGTTGTCCCAATCCAAATCTGGTTCTTTTTCTGTCCAATCAGAAATATTTCATGCTACCTATACAAATTGTCCCAAACTCTTCCACTCCTGTTCAGTTTGTTAGTACAATGATGTATGTGGTGGTGTCCATTCCGTATGGAATGCATTTAGTTTTGGTCTTGTTCCAGCCACCACGACTGATATACCATCTGAGTACAGATAATCAATCATGATTTTGGCTGGTGTGGGCTGTGATCTTATTCTAAATAGTTACGCGCAGTGAGTCGCTTCCAATTTCATTTTGTGGTTTTTCAATCATGTCTCGAGCTATTTGCAGCGAGATCTGTTCTTGTGGGAGGTTTGTTTGGAATATCTAAGGTGTAATAATAGAGTGCTGGGATTCTATTTTGTAAGACATTCAACTATCCTCCCAGTAATTCTTTTTTTTCTGTATTTCCTGTCAGAGAGGGAATTTAGCCCAATCCTAATTTCAGCAACCCATCTCTTCTCAACAAACGTATGGGGCAATTTGGGAGCATTGGTTGTGACATTGTTGATTGGAACATGGCTGCGCTAGTCATGCAGTGGTGGGTGTTTTGTTTTTAGGGGAGTCACGTGAAATATGGCCTTTTTGTCCACAACACCAGCAAATAATTTCTTTTTGATCATATTCGCATCCCCTCCCCATTACTCTTCCCCTGTGGCCACGATTATTAAATGTTTCGGATAAAGCTCCATAAATTTATCCTTCCTCTGTTCAGAAAGGTGTCAACTTTCTTTTTCTTATTTTGTAGCACACTTTCTACGTGTAGTGCTTGGTTAACATATTGTTACTGGCCCCCAGTTGGTTTGTCAACCCAATGTTTTTCAATCCATTCTTTTGTAGGATTATTTGAATTCACATGAATAGCATTTTTTAATTGCTCTTGATACACACTCCCTGTAGTGTGATCTTCAGGAATACCACTGTTTGCTTTAAAACATGCACTTCAAATGGTTCATCGTTTTAGGGTTAGGGTTAGGTTTTGTTTTATGCTTCCAATGGCTGTATCATTTGCTTTTTTACTAAATCTAGCAGAAGTGTGTTATACTAAGCCTTGAACTCGATGATTAACTTCCCTGCTGTTTCATTTGTATCTTTTGGATTCCAATCTCCCCTGATGCTTTGCCAATCTCCCTTCATTGTCACCCACATTTGTTGTACTTCCACAACATTTAAGTGGTAAGACTTTCTGAAGTCTTCCATTCCTTGAACAAATTGTGTTTCATCAACTTTGATTTGTGATACCTTTTATGGCCGTTTTCACATCATCTTGAGTCCATTTTTTTTTATCATTTTCGTGTGTTTCTCATTTTATTTTGCAGGTTAACTATATATGTTTTTGTGTGTTGAGCTGTCCAGCAAAGCCATATTATGTTATCTACCAATTTAGATGTTTTAATTTAGAAGGTCATTGGCTTTCTACAAACTTCCAGTCCTTACACATTAACTTTTGTTTCAGATCTTCTTTATCAACTATTTTGCTTTGTTTTTCCCCTGCTAGAGTCAGTGGTTCACCTAGGATGACTCTACTGACTTCCCCCTGAACGGGTTGACAATTATTTTCTGTTTGAGGTAATTCTCGAGCTTCTATCATAAGTGGGGGATAATTCTTGCATCTGCATCCCCAAACAGTTGCGACTTTTAATTTCCTGTTCAAACGAGGTAGCGAACCTCCACTCACACTTTTACACATGCACACATTTCACGGAGCTCAGGTACGTACAGGACACATGTTGCCCTTTTCTCTGTTTTATAGACTAATTTATCTACTCGATAGGAACTAGTATTCTAGAGGTTTGGTTCTGCTGCAGTCGCCCAGACACGCATTCTCTCATTCCTCATGAGTGTGTGAGTTTCCTACTCACCAGAGATGTCTTTACTTCCTTCGGCTTCTCGTCAACCCTTACTCTCCAGGCGTAAAGCCGAGGGCCAGTCCCGGAAAGGGTCTCAAGTGCCGTGGTCACTGGCTTTACGTGGACATCGACTCAGCCCCTGGAAACCTCAGGTATCTTGAGATCCGGCTCAAAGGATCAAGTAAAGGTCAGGTTTACCAGTTAGACATTCATTAAACAGAACGAAAAAGGAAGCAAAGACACCAGTTCAAGTTTGACAGCTCGCGAAGAGAGAAGAGAGGAACTGTCTCGTACACTTCATCACTGTACTCTCTGATTATCCTCTCCTCAGCACCTTTTTTATTTGGTTCCCCTTATTTACATGCACGTTACAAAAAGGAGACAGGGGAGCAAACCATAGTTGGAAACAAAGTGTTCTTGTTTGTTCATGTGTGTGGAAGATTTCTGAATACATCTGTGGTCACCATTTCTTTAACAGAAAACAGGTGGTCCTAGTTCTAACAGTTCTGATGATTAGATCTTCTTGTGCTATCTCCCATTAAGCGCCTGCCACTGTATCGAAAGCAGAGCAAAGCATTTCTTTATCGGAAGCAGATGTATGAAAATTATATTCAGTTATTCCTACACAGAGTCATGTACCTACACCATAAAAATATTGAATATCTTGTGCATTGATCTGGGATTTCCTTACTGTTTACCTTCTATCAGCATAAATGTCAGCTGACTATAGTTCACGTATTTCCTGATATGATTAAAACCTATTGACATATTTTTCACATCCACATTGAGATTGAGATAAAATATAACCCAAGTGGATTTATAGTTCAATTAAAAAGTATTGCCCCCTGTGTTAAATGACATTTTTGCATGGTTTCCCCACTTTAAGATCATCAAAAAAAGTATGCAAATAGCACATACAGTGAAGAAAATAAGTATTTGAACACCCTGCTATATTGCAAGTTCTCCCACTTGGAAATAATGGAGGGGTCTGAAATTTTCATCCTTGGTGCATGTCCACTGTGAGACAGATTATCTAAAAAGAAAAATCCAGAACTCACAATGTATGATTTTTTTTTTTTTTTTTATGTTTTATTTGTGTGATACAGCTGCAAATAAGTATTTGAACACCTGAGAAAACCAATGTTAATATTTGGCACAGTAGCCTTTGGAAATACAGAGGTCAAACGTTTCGTGTAAGTGGTAGAACTTGCAGGGCGTTCAAATACTTGTTTTTTTTCACTGTATTTTCTTAATAAATGAAATCTTAAAAATGACATTTAAAGATCACTTGGATTATATTTGTGTATTTGAATTTACTGTACTTGATGGTCTTAAGGATTTCAGTGGGGAAACTGCCATAAAAAAAAAGAATATTTTTCATGGCACTGTATTAGTCCAATAGACTGCTTGTCCTAAAGTATCTGCAGTTGAGTAAATAAACATTCCACACCTATGATTAATGGATATACAGTTTGTTTAATATAGCACAAGTACTGCTCCACATTTCTTGTAGCACTGTGCCAAAAAGGTTGATGATCTTGAGTGTGTATTGTTTTTCTCTATTTACATTTAGACTACTTGAGTTAGAGCGGAGTCTAGCAGATGAACGCTGCAGACGGGAGACTGCTGAAGAGGCTTTGCATCTTGCTGAGGCCAGCACAAAGAGGTAGATCACAAAAACATCCTGTGTCAACAGTCACATGTGCACAGTGAAAATGTGCCCAAATGTTTATGTTGTGTTGTGTTCAAGTCTGTCTGGAGATATTCGAAGAGACTTTAGCAGTATCGAGATGGCAGCAGATGATGATTGGGAAGCTGTGGGCCTCAACCCTAACCAGCCTTTGATAATGCGGAAGGTAAAACTACACTGTTGCTTCCTTGACCACCGTTCACCTTCCTCATGGGACTGATGGAGAAAATCAGTGATTAATTTAGTACCCCACAAATGTTCATCAAATACACAAAATTACCTTCTATTTAGAAACTTTTTAGAATCTCAACAACAGACGAATAAAGGCCCATTCTATTTACAAAAAATGGTAAATAGAAAGCAAATGAGCTTCTTTTTTTTTAATACTGTAATTCTGTGTTACAGATTACTTTGAAAAAAATCATAAGTCATTATGCTTTAAGTTAATGCATTAACCTTGCTAAAGAGTAAGTTACATAGATTGTTTTGAGTTACTCGTAGACTGCTTCTGAGGCAGTAAAGGCTTCTGAGTGTGATTTGTGATTGGATGAGTGAGTTAAGAGGGTAGGGCAACCAGAGGGAGGAAGAGAAGTATGACAGTGTGTGCGGGATAAGGGCTTTGGTAAAACATAAGATTGGATGGGTTTTTTTTGTTTTGTTTTTTTATGTAGCTATGGCCATTGGTCACCATTCATTTACACATTTTAGCTTATTGAGCCACCTTCACTTGTCCTCATTTCGTCGTCTGAGCAGGCACTACTGTATATTTCTGTCGGTTCACATTTACAGGAGTATGATTGGTTAATATTCTGAAACCATTATGAGGATTTCGATGAGCATTTATTGTGTGTGTCAATACACACTGAGGATAGACTTGCATATTTAGCAATGGTCTCATGAGTTAACCCTAACCCTATTTTCACATTCTTGAGGCATAGCAGCTAGTTTCCTGCACCAAGCAACTGCCTATTGATTTCAGCGTGTCATCCATGTTATTAATCCAGATGCACTATTAGCAGTTAAACACCTTCAGGGCGTACAGGTAGAGTCGAAATGTCAGCTAATCTTTATTGACATATTTACACTGTACTTTAATGAACATTTGTGGGTATATCTGCCCGATTATAGCTGTTAGTTTCCATATGTTCAGTCCCACTCATCTATATTACAAAAACGTCTTGAATTTTCAGTTTTCCACTGCTTTCTTTGTCGCAATCTTGTTTTTGTTTTTAATAACTTACTATAAATCTATAAAATTACTGTAATATCAGATTTCTGTCTGAATTTGGTACCCCCTGTGCTCCCAGGTGAAAGGTGAAATGGCGGCATGCAAACGCTGGTTCAGAGGAAGAAGTCTGTACTTTTCCCGGCTGCTGACAGGCCGTACACGCTCTCGCTACTTCTTTCTGGCCTACTTGGTCACCATTCATGTGCTTGTCCTAATGTGCCTTAGTGGTACCCTCTAAAGAGGAAATTGAAAAGTTGGATGTTGGTTCAAAGGTTCAGGTTGAGTTAACATGTATTTGTATATTACACACACACGCACAAACACACACATATGTATGCGACACGATTCTTACATGCTTTATAAAACGTGTACAGTTAAGAAACTGAAATCTTTGTCCTTTGAGAGTAGATTGTCTTTTGGGTTGCGTGTTTTGGTAATAATACAGGAGTTGCAGGAATTGGAAATCACTGTAAATATTGTACGCCACACAAAGCCTTAAAAGAGAGACAGTCACTACAGCCACACAAAATGGGGAAAAAGCATGGGTAGTCTTGGATATAACCTTTTACAAAATTCCATTAGCTACAAGAAGAAGAAAGTAATCTCTGTCATGTTAATCACAACAATCTAAATCTCTTAACTTCCAACCATCCATTTTCTGTACTTTTGCTTAGTCTAAAATCTCAACTCAATTTCCCTGGCCGCAACATTATATTCACTCTTCTTGTGGCTGTTTGATGAATATCACTATGAAAAATGTTGGTCCATTATAATTTTTCCTGCTCGTCTATTAGATTGGACATAATACTTATGTTGAGGAAAACTATGCACTGTAAAAGCACCAAGGTCTATTATCTCAATGACAGAAGTACTGCAGTGAATCCTAAATAAGTGAGTTCAAAAGAATACTCTCATGTTCCTAAAGATAAGTGGAGTATGGCTTTTGAGCCTTATTTCAAGTCTCTCTGCTGTAATATTGAAGAGCGATGCAAAAACAATGTTTTGAGGTTTGTTCCCCCTGTTTGTGGACGGCTCTGATACTGTAGAGTATTCTGTCCAAACACTACTGACTTGTTTTGTATGTATGTATGTATGCATTTTCTGTCATCTCATCGTGGTCTTACATGACAGTTTTCTCAAGTGTGAAGGTTTAAATGAAACGATATTATTTTACGCTTGTATTTTTCTTTGAGCAAGAATAATTACAGCGCTGATTATCTTTTTGTGTGTAAAATTCCACCTACGAACCTATACTGTTAATGACACACTGGCATCACAATATGTAATGGGGAAATAAGAATGTATTTATGAAAGATTAGACTACTGGAAAAATGTGCACATACTTCCTCTGTTCTCAAGAGTTTGAGAAGCTGACGGGCTTGATATCAAGCTCAATTTAGTGCAATACTGTCTTTTTCAATTAACTGTTTTCAGATCAACATATCAAAAGGTATGAATAAAGCCAGTTGATTTTCTTTATTCTCTCAGGACATGACAAGTTGTTTGATTTTGACAAAGCTGAATATTAAAAAGGCAACCCTCATTCTTGAAATAAACACTGTGCCGCAGAAGAAAAACTTCTCACGATGAACCGAGCGGCTGAGCCACTCACGGCAGTGCTGCTCACGGCTGTGTATGGAAGTATTCCTCAGTCTTCCTGATCAACCGATACTGCTATTTCTTCATCAGATGAGGATAAATCCGAGAAATCAGCGCTGGACATAAATGGTGTCCCATGAAATCGTGCCTTTGTTGCGCCACGCAACACATCACATCTGCGCACGTAGGTCTTGTGACTCCCGAAAATGGCAGAGCCCCTGAAAATTCACAATTGTTGATAAAAAATCTTCTCAAAACACTATTAAATGAGGATTTAACATCACATTTTCAAGATAGAGTACATATTACATGACCTATTGGATACGTTGTTAATGCAAACCAGTGGATTTCCCCTTTAGACAAAGACAGAGTTTAATAGTTTTCCTGTGTACATGCCACCAATGTGCATTTGACAGGTATTACAAATTTCTATGGACCAAATTACATATTTACCAAACAGA